>NC_079977.1:22146440-22446440 GCF_029852145.1 Microplitis mediator | reverse complement strand
GCTAAAAATTATCTCAACTTTCGTTTTGCATCACTGCAAATGCGAAGTAATTGGCCATTGAACGATCGTATTAATAATGTCCTCATGCGGTTGCATCAATCATCTATTTTTAACCACGTTTTCCAATCTGAGGTAATAATGCTATTTCGTAGATTGGGATTAGCCAAAGAAAAATTTATAAAAGATAAATTTATGAAGGATAAATCAACAGATAATCATTACCGGCCAATTGGATTTGAAGATGTCACCTTTGCATTTATTTTACTGGCCATCGGTTTGATCTCTTCATTCGTGAGTTTCGTTCTTGAATTGTTTAACGAAATTATTAAAAGTTCTTACAAAAAATTATGGAAAGCAGTTGTAATTATTGTACGCATTGATATCTTCCAGTTCCGACAACTGCTTGAGTACTTGGATCAAAATTTTATCTAAATTGTAAAAACAATTCTATATATTTTTTTGTGGATTTGATTAACTATTTGATGTATTTAGTCAATAAAATTTATTATTAACCCTAGTGAACATAAATATTTTTTCATCACCTGTCAGATCTAACCCTTGAAGGGATAGTGAAAATATTTATGGAAATGAATTATGAATTTGGTTAAATATAAAAATATGCTCGTTTGATATAGTGATAATAAAATTTACGCTCGTGGTTTTATTTAATCAAAAGTTTTTTTATTGATTCCTTGTCATAGAAAACGGATCAGTTGTATAGAAAACTCGTTTGAGACAAGACAATTGAGAGAAAAATGACTCAAAAAATTAGTGGTTTTGAACTAATCAACTCGATATTGAGTTTGAGTTTGATAATAAATTTTGTGAATGGAAAAATAAACATAAAAACTCAAAACAACAATGTCATTTTATTCAACGAAATGATGGTATGGAAAATTATGAAAATTTATCTGTTATTCGGAATAACTCTTAAACTATTGACTTTTGGTAAAGATTCAATCCGACCGATTTCGTAAAAAAATTCCATTTCCTACAAAAATTTTCTCATCAATCTTTTCTGTACCTATGATAGAATTGCCAGAATTTTTATTTTAAATTAACAAAATTTTAGTTAAAAAATCAGAGTTACAAAAAAAATTATGGACCCTAATTTTAAGAAAAATTAAATTCTCTACAAAAATGGTCTATGAATTTTGACGTTTACTTGACTAATAGTTTACGAGTTATATCTTTTGAACTTTGTAATTATTGGTTTTTGATAAATATGTTATATTTTATTCAATAGATAAATCTTGTAAAAGACTGTGGATCAAAATTTGAAACAATAGCAATTCACGGAAGTTATGATAAAGAATTAGTCCAATCATTGAGTGAAGTAGATAATAAAAGTATATTACTGATGAATGGAAAAAAGATAAAAAGTGAATTCACTGCATATCGAAAAATAGATTTAATGATATTTATTATTGACAAACTCATTTTTCCATCGCTGGTAAAAATAGATCAGCACCCATTGATTGAATTTAACACAATCTTTATTTTTGACAAAAGAGTTGAAGGCTTCCTAATAGATCGTCAATTCGATTTTTTACAAAGAAGATTTGATACTTCCCAAATATACTATTGTAAAGAATTTAAATTTTTCCAAGAAAATGTTATTTTTATTACGACGTCTAACCCTTACACTAATTACGCACCAGCTTCAATGTGGGCATATTCCGGTAAATTAAGATTTCCCGATAATCGTACCGATTGGACACTATTCGTAGCAAGTTATCCCTTTGTGCCAATTAACGACAGTAAGTTTATTTTCTTAATTATTAATTACACGGAGAGAAAATAATGGTAACGATTCCTAGTACGATTATGAAATATCAACCATAACGTTTTGGTAATAATTACCATACTCATAGAAATAGTTCCCATGGTCACATTGTAATAAATATACCCGCATGAAAAAACTTTATATGTGAAAACATATATGATAGAATATATGAATATTATAATGTCATATATTGTACAATATATAAAATAATATTTATATTTTTGCCGTATTGATATATGATAATATATTGAAAAAAAATATATTGCTAGAATATATTATCAATATATTTATCAATATATGACTTTTTATGTATGTTTTACATATATATTTTAATATATCTTTTTTGTATTGATATATTATATCGAAAGTAGTATATTAATTAATATATAGTATTTTTTATATTTTTTATATATGTTTTCCAATATATTGCAAAATATATGGTTTCCAATATATTGTAAAATATATGGCACTTTTTTTACTTTTTTTAGGTTATTGCCAGTAAATATAAGGTCAATGAAAACAAGGAGATAAAATAATAAATTTGACTTTTTTTTGTGGAATTGTGTAGAAATTGAAAAAGTATATTAAAAAAATAAAATTTTCAATATATTGCGAAAAATATAAGTTTTAATATACTGGAAAAATATAATTCCAATATACCGCGAACCATATATTTAATCATATAAATTCTTTCATATATAATCAATTATATAGAGACCATATACCACTAATTACATGAGTCAAAATATATGGATATATATATCAAGTTTATTATATTATACTTATAAATTATATATATACTATCCATATATGATAAGAATATATTGAGCATTATATGAGATAATATATATAGAAAAATACAAAACATTATATACAAGTAAATATATTATGATAAATATATAATCCAATATATGTAAAAAACATATATTTTTCAACATAGATATTTTTGCCGCTATATATTTATCACATATTCACCATATATTTTTTTATATACTTTTAATAGTATATAGCTTTTCCATGCGGGTATACTTACACTCGAACGGATGTGTAATGATTACCGGAATAGTATGTCAATGATTACTATGATCGTATAGTAGCTATTACCAAAATATTAAGGTAACCTGTACCATAGTAATATGGAAACGATTGCTATAATGGCATAGGAATTATTAACATAATTTTATAGGAACTATTCCGATATCATATAGGAATGAAACTCATATAGATTCGAATGGTTACTGTAATATTCATGGGCGCCATTCATATTACCGAAATTGGAAACAAACTGTTACCATACTTAATGGGAACCATTTCCATAATATTTTGTACTTGTTACCATAAATTTCTCTCCGTCTACTTAAAAAATAATAAACTATATAGTCTTAATTTTCAACAGATGAAAGTATATGTGAAAATATAATATTCGATCGTACAAAACATCTAAACGGCTTCAAAATAAAAGGAATGCAATTAAGTTTCAATAATTCTGTACCAGTTGCCACTATAAATGCTTTGGTTATTAACAAAAGTGATATTAACAGGATATTCAGAACACTTGGAGAACGACTCATTGCTGAATCAGTAATCAAATCTTTGAATGTGTCCATAAATGTGACTTATGCTTTTTCATTTTTTAAATTCACAACCCAAACAAAAAGAAGTGTTGAGTTATTGGCTGATCGGTTCATAGACTTACACATACATCCTGGTGATTTTTACCAGGTAACAAAAAAAATGACTGTATTTAACTTTATATATTCAACGCATCCAGTTGTTTATGCGAAAATGATGATAGCAACCCACAATCGCGGACTTATGACACCATTGGAAAAAATGTTCAATTTTTACGGCTGGTTGACCATTATCGCAACAGCAATCATTCTGCTGATGGTATTCATTGTTGTATATTCATCAAACAGTCAAAAAACCAGCAGATTTTCATTTGCGAGCTTCGAGTGCTTGAGACTTCTGATAAACAATTCGATTTACACCCGAATGGACACAGAAAGAATGCGAGTATTTTTTTTCGTTGTATTTTTATATTTTTTGATAATACAGGCGACATTTTCTGGCCATCTGGCGGGATTTTTGACAAAACCCGAGTACAGAAAAAACGTCGAGACTCTAGAAGATCTTAAGGATCCGCAATACCTGACGATTTACGCAAGTCCTAACACTTATGAATGGATTAAAGATTCTTCACTACTAAACAAAACAGTATTTATTTCAAAAAAATGTATTGAATACATCAAATTCAATCAATCGACAGCTTGTATCGATCATAAAAGTCATTTTGCATCGTCTATGACTTATCACAATATACATTATTCCAAGAATTACGTATTTACTAAATTTCATGCGTTGTACATGCGTAAAAATTGGGAGTTGAGGTATCGCATCAATAGAGTTGCGATGGCTTTGAAAGAATCTGGCGCTTATGATAAAATAGTTGGAGGTTATACGAGAAAATTTGATAAAAAACTTGGGTCAATAGGTGCTGAATTTGCGGATGATTACTACCGGCCTGTTAATTTCGAGGATATTATATTTGAATTTGTTTTGCTCGCTACTGGTCTTTTGTTATCTTTCATCTGTTTTATCACTGAGTTTTTCATTGAAATAATCAAAATTCATAACAGATAAGTACGGAGACGTATGAGAGTATTTACATAACCAGCAATATCTTTCAAGCGTACGATGACTTTGAGTTGTCGCAAATTATTCGTGAGATTGTTTCGAAATTTAAGTAGAAATTTGTAAATTTTGATCCGAAATATTGCACACTTCAAGCGCAAAAGCGATTAAGGTGCGCACTTTTGGATTTCCCAACATTTTTACTTTTTCATGACAGCAGCTCCTGATCTTAACCTAGATATAAATGAAACATATATTTGTATGAGTAAATATTTAAGTTTGTTCAATGATTGATATCTCAGATAAAATCAACTTAGGGTGCACTGAATATTGAGCGTAAAGCTTTTCTTGATTTGTTGTAACGGAAAAGCGTTAGTTGTTTTCGGGGCTTGTTGGGAATTGGATCAAGACTTGTAGATGTCTGAATTATTATTAAAATGAATAAATTTGTAATAATTATTTGTGTTTTTTTTATACGAATTCAATTCGGTAATGGAAAAATAAATTCCACAACTGACAATGGACTCCGTTCCTTTACTCAAATCATGGTAAATATTGAAATAATTTTATAACTTCAAATGGCTCGTAAACTATCGAATTTAGGTAAAAAACTAAGAAGATTGATTTTGTAGAGAATTTAATTTCATACAAAAATGTATTCGTTTATTTTTTTGTATTTATTATAGAACAGCTAGATTTTTTAATTAAGAATAATAAAATTCAAATGAATAATTTTTTCGCATTTACGAAATTTAAAATTAGAATTCTGTTTAAACTATCAGAGTTAGAAAAAAAAATACAACGGAATAATTTTACGGAAATTAAATTTTCTATAAGAAAGGTCTTTATAAATTTAATCATAAATTTAATAGTTTACGAGTAATGTTTACTGAAACTTAAAAGTTGCTGTTATTCGTTGCATTGTTATCAAATTAATAATTATTTTTAATTCAATAGAAAGATATTATAGAAAGTTGTGATGAAAAATTTGGCATAATAGCAATATATGGAAATTGTGATGACGAAATGATACGTACATTTAGTGAATTAAATACGAACAATATAATACTGATAAATGAAAAAAATTTGACAAATGATTTTACCGTCTATGAAAAAATAGACTTATTTATAAGCATTATTGAAAAAGTTGCTCCTGTTGTGAAACTCATAGAAAGTAAATCCAACCCATCGATTCAAATCAATACATTTTTCATATTCAATAAAAATGATACACTTGATATTAATCTCGTCGATGTATTCGATTCAATAAGAATAGCATTTGAAACTGTACAAATATATTATTGCTGGAAATCAGTAATAAAGAATGAAATCATGATGAATATATTAACTCACAATCCCTATAAAAATTATGCACCATCACAATGGATGTATGTAGAAACAGTTCAATTTCCGGATAATCGTACTGGTTGGACCTTTTTTTATACTAATTCTTCAACAATTATTTCAAACAATATGATCAGTAAGTATTAATTTCGAAATTATATAATGACTAGTTTTCTTTTCAACTTCCCGTTAAGAAAGTTGAAAATTTTCAAAAAAAAAGGGTAGTTGTTGGTTTTGGTCCGATTTTCGAAGTTAAGGGCTATAGCCCTTACACCCTGCTTACAAAATCCGATAGGTTCTTATAGCTGTATGTATAAGGTCCTATACGACTACGGCACTTTTCATAGAACTCATTCATTCTTATAAAATCTCTATGCGAATTTATGAGAATTCCCTCACAGATTTGAATCACGGTGGAAACACGGTGGGTTTGTTCCATTTTACCACTGTGATTACGCGGTGTATCCACCGTGATTCCACGGTGGCTTGACCACTGTATATACACGGTGTTTTCACTGTGATTACGCGGTGGATACACCGTGGAACCACGGTGGTGAAATAGCACAAAGCTACCGTGGAATCACGGTGGATACACCGCGTAATCACAGTGGATACACTGTGTATACCCGGTGGTGAAATGGAATAAACCCACCGTGTAACCACGGTGGATCCACGGTGTTTACACTTCCACGGTGTTTCCACCGTGATTCAAATATGCGAGGGAATCTATTGGATTCTATGAGATTTTCTAAACAGGTTACCTTCGATGACCACAGTCACACGCGTCCATGGTCCGAAACGGGTCCGTATCTTTGAGATAAGGAATTCGAAAAATAATTTTTTTCTAACATTTCCGGGTTCTTTTCGCAAGAATGCGCCGAAACAAGCAATAAATTTTCATATCGTTGCGTTATTCCCAAAACCAACGTAGTTATGGGCTACCTTCGAAGACAGATTTTTGTTCTCGACCTATTGAAAATAACGTTTTCGAGCTCGTTGAGCTTGAAAACAGCGGGAAGTTCCGGGGCTGGCCCATAGAGTCAACCGAATTCTAAATTTTTTTGTTAAAATAGTATTTCTGTATTTAGTGCGACTTTATATAAGACGCAACGAGCATCTTATACGGAATTGTACTAGAAATATTAATTTTTGTAAGAAATACCGGAAAAG
The DNA here is from genome assembly GCF_029852145.1 of Microplitis mediator. Classification (NCBI taxonomy): domain Eukaryota; kingdom Metazoa; phylum Arthropoda; class Insecta; order Hymenoptera; family Braconidae; genus Microplitis; species Microplitis mediator. The sequence goes on along the minus strand of NC_079977.1, from coordinate 22,439,506 downwards.
TACACCAATGAGTGCCAATGGTCGATAGTTTACCGGCTGCCGGTAATATAAAGCGCATGAAATACAATCGAATTTTCCATCACGTCTAAACGCTAGTCAGGAGGCACGGAAATTTTCTGAAAATTCAGACTTTTTGAATGTATAGCGGGGGTTAAGATTAAGGGGAAAATCCGACTTAGTGGAATCAAATATTGGAATTTGTCTATACGTAAAGTGTTCTAGTATTCTCGTAAAAAGGAATGAACAGTTTGTAGATTTGGTAATAAAAATAATGGGATAGCCTGAATTGGGAATCGAACTTACACTATATTTGTTACGCGCCGAGTGCTCTACCAGTTGAGCTGGAATTCGACTGTATGGTGAAAAATTTTGCCACAAAATGACTTATTAAGATACTTTGATATTTTTTTCACGGAAGCTATAGCGCATGCAACTAAAAAATATTATTTTTTCCACGGCTGAAGTCACAATTCGATCTAATATTTTTAGCCGCTGACTATTGGGCACTCAATGGTATATATTTCGAGTATTTGATAGAACAATATATTTAATTGTTTTTTTTTTTTTACACAGGTACAGATTTGTGCAATGATGTAATATTTGACCGCACAAAATATATAAGCGGCTATAAAATTAAAGCGAGAGTAGTCGCAAATATTGATGTTAGGATTTTTAAGGTCAATCAACTACTGGTTAAAGATTACTGGGAACTTTATGGCTCATGGCAATGCAACATCGCGAAATCAATACGAAAATATTTAAATTTATCAATTAATGTAACTTTTGGTTTTCCATTAAAAACAAAAAGCTATACAACGAATGCATTGATTAGGCTGATGTTAAGGCAATTAATAGACATAGATCTCGCGCAAACTAGTTGGGATGATAGACCGTATTATAATTTATTTAATTATATTGATGTGTCATATCCAGTTGAATACTATGAAACAACAATAATTACTCACAATCGCGGACTAATGACACCATTGGAAAAAATGTTCAATTTCTACGGCTGGTTAACCATCATTGCAACAACAATTATTCTAGTGATGGTTTTTATTGTTATTTATTTATCAAACAAAACAAAAAATAACTCAAGATTATCGTTTGCTATCTTCGAATGCCTGAGACTGCTGATTAATAATTCGATTTACACCCGAATGGACAATGCAAAGATGCGAATATTTTTTTTCGTAATATTTTTATATTTCTTGATAATACAGGCGACATTTTCTGGCAATTTGGCGGCATTTTTGACTAAACTCGAGTACAGAAAAAATGTTGAGACTCTAGAAGACCTAAAAGATCCGCGTTATCTTAAAATTTACGCAAATGTTGGATCTTTTCGTTATGTTAAAGATCCGTTGTTATTAAACAAAACAACATTCATTCAAAATCATTGTATCAAAAATATAAAACATAACGAATCTATAGCTTGTATTGATGAAATTGAATATTTGAAATCAGTTATAGCTCAATATAATTTGCATTATTCAAAAATAAGTTTATTTTCTAAATATGTTTCATTGGCAATGAGAAAAAATTGGCCGCTCAAAAATCGTATCAATAAATTTGTTATGTCGGTTATACACTCTGGGATTGCAGACAAATGGATAGAACATGATAGTCGGAAAGCTGATTACCAACTGAAAGTTATGGAGTATAAATTAACGCATAGTTATTATCGGCCAATAAAATTTGAGGATGTGAAATTTGTGTTTACTTTATTAAAAGCCGGTCTGTTCTGTTCCATCGTTTGTTTTATTTTAGAATATTTTATTTAAATTTATGATCGAGTCAATATTCAATTATCCTGTGTAAAGTTTGCGTTACTACAATATTGTAAATTACTCGATATATAAAAAAAATAATATTGTTTTTTAATTATTTTTATAAACCAAAAAAATTCAAATTTACCTGAAATTTTTACTCGAATTCAAATCTAATCATTGGAAGACAATTTGAAGGGAATTATTTAATAAAAAAAAAGAGATGACGTATGGAGTAAAATAACAAAGTCTTTGATCATTACAACAAGTTGATCCTCAAGTAGATTCAGTAGATAGCGACAAGGTTGTTAATAATTCTTTTTTATTAAAACCGTGGACATAAAGGTTGGACTGAGGCAACAACACTCGGTGGTCTTTGGATAATGTCGTGACGATTAAACATTTATAGACTCTAAAGTCTAACTAATGTCTTCATGAACCTACACAGTAACGAGTCTGCACCGGGTTTCTGAATATTAAGTCTCGGTCTCATTAGTAGAACGTACGTATTTTTATCTACTTAAATATTAAATAATGTCTCTGATTTAACTGCTTACGAGTTAATTAAAATTATTTGGTTTTAATAAATTTTTTTTCATTTTTTTTTTTTTAAGCTGATAAAAAAGAAACGAGTATGTACATACAATTAGGATGATGGCATAATAGTAAAGAGAGATAAATAATGTTACTCGCTGGGGAATCGATGCTATTGATCCAGGAATAAAAGAACTACCAGGTGGTCTTTGATCTTTATAAATTGATATTGAAGATAGTAAACATTTGCCAAAATCCTTTTATCGGACGTTTTATTTTTACTTTCCATTGTCTTTTTTTTGGAATTTTATTAATCAAAGGGTAGGGGTTATTGATCCGATTTGGGGGCGAGATGGGTCAGATATAATTTTTAGTCATTTATTGTCAAAGGGATATCATTTAATGTATGGTATAGAAATTATTTTCATCATTGGTCATTTTAAGTGGAACGAAAATTGGGTTCAAATGCAAATAAACTAAAAATTTTCTAAATTTCGATGAGAATTAAATAAAAAATCGAGTACAACGAACGATAAAATAATCAGATTTTCCATTAAAAAAACCCAACTCGAAGCGAATTGACCTGAGCAAAAAACTAAAAGTATTTATTTATAATGAACCCTCGAGGGGATGAATAGGAAGTGTAGGAATGTAATTCATTGGTGAGTATCTCAGCAGTAGATCAGACAGCTTAAAGTAACGCCCACGCATACCCTTTTGTCTTTTATACAGTGGGTAAGGAGTTTTACGAATAACAAACCCACCGTCGAGAGACAGCCCGTAATATATGTGCGATAGAACGAGAAAGTAAAAGTTTAAAATAAAAATAAAAATAATAAAATTACAAGGGTACCGTGCATACTATGGTAGCCTCGGGAGTTTCGTTTCGTTTAAACTCACTACTTAACTCACCAAAGAATACTTTCCAAGGGATCTTACAATTACCCATTGTCCGATACGGTAATTTATGTGGAGACCGGACGATCCACAATAATATCAAAGATACCAGCCAACTAAACCAAATCAACAAGTTAAATAATCTACACAATTCGGTCTCTACGCCGATTATGGAGATTGTTTCACTTGTGTACCGATTGTCTGGTGCCCTGACAGCTTCCCTGTCTTTGAATTGAGCAGAGGGTAAGACGGCCCACTCTCATGATGAATTAAACTTTTTAATTTTACGAAATAGTTGGGCGCCAGTGATATTAAATTACGGCTCATCCAGAGTTTCATATTCTCTTGAGTATATATCTATATATATATGTATATATGTCGGTAAAGCGAGGCTCGATAAAGCCATATGCAACGTTTACATCAAACTCACAACTCACTAAGTAAGAATCGTTTAATTAATTAGTACGAAGACTGATTACGGCGCCCACGTAACTTGGATCCTCGTATCTGACGGTGTCTTGCGATGGAAATTCCTAACCCATCGTCTTGACTACTCCATATACAGCCGCTATCTACATCTACATTGGAATATATTTGAAAACCGAGATGCGAGATCCAACGATGTGAGACGTGAGAAGCGAGACGGGAAACTACCACTCGGCTTTAAGTCTATAGTTGTAATGCTCATAGGGTGGAAAGTGCACTTGAAAGCTTCAGTTACAAGTTTCTTAACCTATAAATACCTCGATTTTCTCAACCGTACACATTCATTTTAAATTTAATATCATTACTTCGGTCTCAAGATAACTTGAGAATTTTTTGAACTCAAAAGTGGCCGTATTACGGAAAAGTTATACTAGAATATTCATTTTAGGCAGTTGGTAAAAATTTTTCGTTAAAATTATCGAAAGCTATAGAGAGCCTTAAAAATAATATAGGATAGTAATCAGTAGTTAAATAAAAAAATATTCCTACTCTCTATACATGAATTAGTGGAAATTTCATTATTTACGTTAGTGAAGCAGTATTCACTTCATAATCAGTGTATTTAAATAACGAATTAGTAAATTCTCATTAATAAATTTAGTACTATAATTTTCACTAGCAAATTAGTGATTTTCACTACTGAACTAGCGATATTTTCATAATTTCTACAAGTGAAACTGTTATTCACTTCTTAATTTATAAATTTCACAATTTCACTAGTAACTTTAACTAGCAAATAATTAAATATTTTTCTAGATATAAATATAATTAATACTTACGATGCTATTTTTAAAAATTTTAATAAAAAACTTTCAAAATAAAAAAAAATAGAAGTACAGAACAATAATATATTTATATGAAGAGTACGTCAATCATAACATCACGGATTTTTTATTTCTTCATCAGTTATTGTTTGGTATCATAACGAATATACTTTTTACACTCACGCGATCACATGCGTAGGTCAGCGCAGTGGATAGCATCAAAGACTTTGAATCGGAAGGATGCAGGTTCGAGCCCAGCAGTCACCGGGATTTTTTCGTCATTCAAAATCATGTAGACTTCCTCTAAGTAATGATTCTAATACATTAATCACATTTCGGATCTAATTACAAGTGTCTTATATTTTTTTCGCAATATAATATTTTTTTTCACCGATGAAATCAGTGGATTCCCATATTCACTTTTCAATTTAGTGGATTCTCATATTCACTTATCAAATCAGTGAATTCCAATATTCACATATTCATTTAGTGAATATTCACTAATTCTGCGTGGTACGATTGTAGCATTGACAATTAGTGAATATTCACTTGAAATTAGTGAAAAATCACTAATTCATATTTAGAGAGAATGGATACTCAGAAAAGATGATATTGATATGACATCAACATGGTTCTGTAGAGAGTCTAGGATTGAAAAAAATTTATATTGAAATGAAATCTATGGAGTCTGTTTTTCGAACATCTGATCGGCTAAAGACAGCATAAAAATATAGACAGCTGACCCAAAATAAATTTATAAAAAGCGACAAGCGTGAAACATAAATTCTAGTAATAATTATAAACGACCGTATGGCACATTTAATTAATACATCAATATATATTAATAAATACATTCTTATAATTGAATTAAATTTAAAAGCTATAATGAAATAAAACCAATTTCCTGGGATACTTTCTCAAAGTTTACTTTTAAATAATTATTATTTCACGGCAGTTGGCTCCAAGACGATTATAAGACACGAAAACCGTAAAGTTTAAAATTTAAAAACTATTTAATTACGTGAATTCAGATTATATATTTATAGTTAATTAAGTCCATCATCTTACGGTCATCAAACACGGCGACGGCTAAGTGAAAGTTTTATTTTTATTTTATATTCTACGATGATTGGCACCTCTCTATTAAATACACAGACCACCTAGAATATGTCTAAATATATATATATATTATATATAGAAAAAAACATTTTTTTTAAATTGCTAAGAACCGATTTATAAATTTTTGATTTTTTGAATGGAAAAAATTTTGCAAATGCAAATCATCGATTCAAAAAATGCCAATAGATATTTTAATGAAAAAAGAAAAAAATTTTTGAAAGAAATTATAAAAATTAACGAGTGATTCATAAGCGACGCAAAATATAATAAAATCGGAAGAGATCACAAGCCATAAAAATAGAGGTTATGGTCCAAGATAACACTAATGCTTCTTAAAAATCTTTCTACATCCTTAATAAAAAAAATATTAAAAGTGATTGATAGCGCGGCGAAGTGAATAAATAAAAAAATGTATGACGGCATCGCGGGGTAATAAATGATGTGAAAGAAATTAAAAAACAATTAAATAAGAATTGAGATATTTTTTTATTCTTAGTCAGAGAATCGCTAAATCTGTAGATTGTAGGAATGTCTTATATATATGTATACTAAATTATGAGTTCGAGGAATCGTGGGATGTTAACTTGAGATGGAGAATAAATTACCGATCGAGATATATGAGGGTATTGAATAGAATGGTTGCCTATTTTCGACTACCTGCGGTCGGCTTGTGACCTAAAATCATTAATATTCGATTAAGAAATTTTAATATCGAGGATTGTTGCTATATTAGTCATCTGGGGCAATCTGGATCGAGGATTATTATTTTTGGAATGATAAGAGAAATTAAATTGTCAATTATGTTATGTTACGAATTGATCTTCAATATTATATAATATACTTTAAAAATAGTTCAATTTTCTACTAAATTAGTCGGTAGTTACTTTCCTTAATCACTTTAATTTTTCTACGATTTGATTTTGAAAATTATTTATAAGAAAATTTATTGGTTTTTAATTCCAGGGATCTAGATTATCTTCAAATCTGATTAACTCTTTAAATATTAACTATACGTAAAAATGCATAATGACCTTTTTTGAAGAAAATTCAATTTCCTGCAAAAAAGATTCTTATGAATTTTCCTTAATCTCTGTAACTTTTCCGAAAATTTCATTTTCAAAATTATTCATAAAAAATTTTAGTAATTATCAATTCTCATCATATAGATGTTCTTAAAATCAAATTTACTCTTTAAATATTGACTTTAGATGAAAATGTATGAGGACCTTTTTTGATGGGAATTTAATTTTCTACAATAAAGGTCCTTATAAATTTTTCGGTACTTCCGTAAGTTTTCTCAATATTTGAAAAAATAGATAATTTTCTTGTAAATATACAATTCGCCTTAAATAAATAAAATATATATATATATATATATATATATATATCTTTGAATTCATTGAGCTTATAAATAATTCATAATTTTTGATAACTAAATAATTGAACATTAAAAATAGTCTTATCACAAAAATGTCATTTAGAAGGCCATAAGATGACAAGTGAATTGTCAGCAGAAATAACCTCGGATTCGCCATTTCACTATTCATATATATATACAAATATATATAAATGCAAGTGGCATCCTCGACATTCCCACGTAGGATTTCAACGTCTGTAGAAGGAGTCGACAGCAAAATGAAGAAAAAAGTAAAAAGAAGGAATGAAAGAAAGAAAAGATAGTGAAGCTAGAAACTGGAAACTGGAAGCTGGTGGAAATTCTCGTGGATCAGCTCAATGAATTATTCACGAATAGGTCACAGAGTCAGAGGACCGAATTTTAGTCAAATCATTACATTTTATCTCTCTGTTATTATTATCATCATTTATTTTAATTTAAAGCTCAAACTTTGTCATGATTTACTCAATTTATTAGTTTTTTAATAAATAAATTAATTTACTAGTAATTACAAATTCACAATTAATTAATTTATTTATTTGTATTATACTTCGAGTTTAATTAATATAAATAATACTGCTAATTATTTATTTATGAGTTCGACTAAGTTATTAATAAAAGGATTTAATTTAATAATTTATGAAACGCCAACTCAAATTATCAGATATTAGGTTAAAGTTTATTTTTAATTTTTAATCCACTTTTATGTTAAATTTTGGGAAAAGATTCAAAAATTAAGAAAAATGCATGAAGACCTTTTTTGTAGGAAATTTAATTCCGAACAAAAAAGCTTTCTATGAATTTTTCGGAAAAATGGATATTTAAATCAGGATAATAATTTTTTCGAAAGTATTTCGGATTATAAATTTATGATTTTCATATTAAAGACTTTTGGATCAAAATTTTGGGAAAAGACTCGAAAATTAAGAAAAATTTGTGGAGAACTTTCCTGTAGGGAATTTAATTCCGAACAAAAAAGCTTTCCATGAATTTTTCAGAAAAATGGATATTTAAATCAGAATAATAATTTTTTTGAAAGTATTTCGGATTATGAATTTATCGTTTTCATATTGAAGACTTTTGGATTGAAATTTTGGGAAAAGCTTCGAAAATTAAGAAAAATTTGTGGAGACCTTTCCTGTAGGAAATTTGATTTCGAACAAAAAAGCTTTCCGTGAATTTTTCGGAAAAATGGATATTTAAATCAGAATAATAATTCTTTCGAAAGTATTTCGAATCATAAATATATGATGTTCATACTAAAGACTTTTGGATCAAAATTTTGGGAAAAGACTCGAAAATTAAGAAAAATTTGTGGAGACCTTTCCTGTAGGAAATTTAATATCGAACAAGTAAGCTTTCCATGAATTTTTCGATAAAATAAGAATTTATATCAGAACATTAATTTTTTTCGAAAGTATTTTGAATTATAAATTTATAATTTTCATATTGAAGATTTTTAAATTAAAATTTCGGGAAAAGATTCGAAAATTAAGAAAAATTTGTGGAGACCTTTCCTGTAGGAAATTTAATTTCGAACAAAAAAGCTTTCCACGAATTTTTCGATAAAATGGAAATTTATATCAGAACATAAATTATTTTCGAAAGTTATTCTAATTAAAATTTTGGGAAAAGATTCAAAAATTAAGAAAAATTCGTAAAGACCTTTTTTGTAGGAAATTTAATTTTCTAGAAAAAAGGTCTCTATGCATTTATGCAAAATATCAATATTCACCCGGATAAACTTAAAAAAACATTTCCTTTGTAATTGAAAACGTCAATTAAATAAGCAGGTGCTCTATTTGAATTTTTCAAATTACAAAACCTTGATTCCAAAAGCGGCGATCACAAACCGGCTTGTTATTAATAAAAAATGATAAATATTGTTCCATATAAGGATAAACCCGCATAGTTGGCCAATACCAGCGGATGCAGTATCTCCTTAAGAAACTTATAATTTAAAATTATAATTATTTATAATCCGGTTGTGAGTTACAAGTTTAAAGTCCTTCAATCGACACATGTGATAATTGTCGTTTAGTGGCAGTACCCGAGCTATTCCCAAGTAATACAACTACAAGTACAAGTACAAGTACATCAACATTAACATCAAGATCGTGGATCGTGAATCGTGGATTGTATCGGAGTTCATACACCTGTTCTCCCGCATTTATACAAACCGCCGCATCGCGTCACGCGCTATATTTTTTAATTCCATCTGTAACTTCATTCCATTACTCCTTTAGGAAATAACCTCAATGTACGCCAATTAATCCTTTTGTTTAAAATAAAACTAACACTTACATTAAATACAAACTCGAGGTCTTTTTTTATTTCGATTCAAATCTTAGATCGTGAGAAATAAATTTTTTCTACAAATATTTATTTTTATGCCTTAAATATCAATTCTACGTAAAAATATAAAGAATACTTATTTGTAGAGAATAAAATTGTCTATAAAAAAGTATTAGGGGAGGGTGGGGCAGAGCGGCCCCCCTGAAATTTTGACCAAAAAAAAAATTTTTTTTTTTTCGACTAATTACTATAAATCCGATATGTTTGCGCATTTTTACCCCTACGCATGACATTTGGGGCAAAATGGACAAGCCCAAAATTTTGAAAAAGTGATTTTTTCATATTTTTATCGTCAAATTAAAAAAAAATTATTATAATTCCACATTTCTAGCCCTACGCATAACACCTGGGGCAAAATGGACCAGCCGAAACTTCCGAAAAAATTATTTTTTCATATTTTTCGGCCGTTTCTCTATGGAAGAGGCAAATTTGGTCACTAAAAATTTATAAAAATTAAAATTTTTTTTTTAGTTGATAAATTTTTGAAATAAAGTAAAATTATAGAATTGATTTTTTTTTTATTAAATAACAATTAGTAATTTAGGTAATCGAGAGTGAACGATTTTTTACGCTTTAAAAAATTTTTTTCGAGTAATATAAAACCAAAAATAGTTGTCAAGAGAAAGAAATACATTCTTAATGATGAAAACAATTTAAAAAAAAAAAAAACGAAAAAAAAAATTTTTTTTATCACTTTTTGAAGAGGGGCCGCTCTGCCCCATAAAAAAAAAAAAAAATTTTTCAGAATTTTGGCAAAATGTCCATAAATTTGTTCGAAATAGGACAAAAGTAAAGTGATCTTATGGTTGAAAGCCACAAAAAATAATAATTGGCTTAGGGGGGCCGCTCTGCCCCACCCTCCCCTACATGAATTTTTTGTTATGTTTGTAACATTTGCCAAAAAAATCGAGGCAAAACTCTAATAAATAATTTCCGTGTCTACTAGATCTGAGTTGGATTCGATGTAAAAAAAAAAATGTGAAATGTATTTTTTATCGTTTGTAAAACAGCTCTTATCATGAGACTGACTTGTAGTAACTCAATTAGAAAATCACAAAGCCGTTGAGCGTTAAAACCCCACGAGGTTGTTAAACATGAGGGTTGGGCTACATGGACGTGGATCAGAGTAAACAGTTGATAGTAAGAGAGGTCCAGGAGTCAAAGGGACCCCAAGTGAGACAGAGATAACGAGAGAGATACCAGAACAGGGAATAATTCGGTTAGCAGCAAGTCTAGTTGGTATACCCCCAGGTCGATATATCGCATCCATTAACGGTATGCACGATCAAACCTAATTATAATAGATCCTCATGACCCCTCGGTGATATGCCCACCCATTGTCCGACCCTCGATCAACATTTACTCGCGATTTTTTGAAATTTAAATATAAAATTATCATAAATTTTCAATCTCCGATCCATTTTGCCCGCTAAAATTTTAACTACTGCGCCATCTATGATGATTTTCTCTGGGGACTTAATCTGGGGCCTCACAAAGAGAACCCATAAGATTAGCAAGCAATTTTTTAAAAATTGTGACCCTTACGCTGTCTACATACCAACAGAAGCGCGAATTTCAAAAATTCAAAATTAAAATCCCTGTAATTTGAGTTTCAATCATCAGATAATTAAAAAAAAATATATCAAATGACAACTTGAAGTACTGACTTTTAGATAGCAGTAGCCAAAAATCGAATCGACGAAAGAAATCAGCGAATCAAATTTTAACTTGTAACTTTTGAAAAAAAATTTTCAGGTGAAATTGAGCTACGGGCGGACATCTTGTAGTTAAAACTTTGAATTGAGCTTTTGATTGACTCGGTTCGACAATGAGGTAATAAGTTGTAATTGTTTACAGGGAAGGGACGGCTCCATCCGGCCTACAGTCTGAGTGGAAGCGAGGGGGAGGAAAATTCAATAGGACCCCGAGTGACCCGACTGGCAACGTCGCAGTCAATTTACTCTCAAAGTCAGCCTGGTCAGTCCCACAATCACTACAACACAGCTCACAAACGTGGCGGCACTAGTGGATTTCAGCAGCCGCAATTGTATCACGTGACGAGCAGCGCCGCTGGATTGAGCGATACCCCGACCTCGGGAAACGCAAGCGACGAAACTCTTACTGACTGCGAGCTGACCCATCTTGCACGCGAGTGGAACGGTAAGTTAATAATAATAATAATATTTCCAGGTTAGGTTAAATCATTGTGTGACATGATAAACGAGACAGCCGATAGTGTCACGCACGCGGTGATTTCAGACGTCAGAGGGTTCACGTTGTCACCATGACGTATTACTTGAGGCTAGAACAGCGTACTCAGCATCTGTCGCCTTCTCAAGCCCAGTAATATGCTACAGTTTCCCACCTGCTAAAAAAAAATCTTAAATTGATGATTTGCTTCAACTAGTCAACGTCTAAATCATTTTCCAAACGGAAGATGTACTAAATTTGAATTTTTTTTAAACTTCATATCTAATTATCTAATCAACTAAATCAACTAGAGACTTCCGGTTTGGCTCAAAATTTTCTTTACACTTCCCTCTATACTTCACGAAAATTTCTAGCCTCAATTTTTCAATTAACTAATATTTCGAGTGCGTCAAAGATCAATTTTCAGAAAAGTTTACCGAAATTTGTAGTTTTTCGTCCGCCATTTTGTTTCGAATTGCGATAGAGCGAAGAATCAAAATTCGCATGATTCCTCAGAGTTTCAGGAGTGACTTAAGAAAAATGTCTATAATTATCTTCATAAGTTCTGGAGATAATTAAAGACACAGATGGCAAAAAGCAAGAACTTGACCAAACAGCAACGTAACGATTTGGCTGAAATAATTAATGAACAAAAAATCTGAGGGATGATTTGGGTTTCGTCAAGCAAGTAGGGTAGAAGAAAGTCGGTTATTAATAACCGGACTTGGAAAATTATGAAACTGATGAATAATTCATAAATAAGTTGATTCTCATAATAAATACTCGGTAATGAATCGGGAGATAATATAAAAGTAAAATGATTTTGATAAATATATTTTGTTAGTGTAATCAAACAGAGATATTGGTCTGGCAGCCAGCGTCGAAAGGAAAATATCCGGCACTTTGTCTTTGACTGGGATACTTCCGGATGAATAAATTCACCCAAGAAATAAACCGCTTCCGATGCGAATAGAGTTTTAGTTTAGTAACAAACGGCAACTGAATAACTTAACTTACCAGAAGTACAACAACAACAAGTATAAATGAATACAAGTACAAAAGAAATTGAATCACAAATGAGTAAGTCATCATCGATCATCACAAGACACCATTAACTCGACGTATTCACCTCTGGGATTTCGGATCTCTCGGATCTCAGAGGATAGAGAAGGAATTCTCGCCTAAAGTTAACTTTGCTGACTACAAACTAACAACACAATAAACTAGTCATTCACTAAACTTGTATTGGGGAACTATATATATATATATAGAAACTACACAAAAGCTATTCGTTAATATTTCATTAGCTCGTATTCAGTTCAAGTCTTTGATCGGGTCATCTGTCATCAGTCATCGCAACTTGCGACTGAATATTTTAAAACCGAAAATTTAAAGTTTAGCGTAAGTTGGATTTGGCGCCCAATTTAGGTAGAATAATCGCAACGGGAGCTATTTCAAAGTTTAATGAAACTCTAGGCATCTCTCGATAAAGTCTTGGTTACAATATAGGATGATGCTGAGCAGAGCGCTTGCAATCAAGCCCCTGAGCTCTATACGACCGAGAGTTGGGGCTCGAGCCAGAGGGTGAGAGTTAGAGGGTGAGGTATAGAATGATGAGTCTCTTTATAAGATGTGTGTATCTGTTATCCGTAGCTATTATTACAGTTATCAACAATCATGTTGACATGCTGTCATGTGTGTATGCCACTCAGATGTATAGATTAAACAGCAAATGTGGGGTTAGGAGGATTAGTGACGTGATATTGTCATTCTTGGGTTAGCATCGTAAAAGGTATTTACTATATATGAGGATATTTACTTATCTTAGATATACGCTCATATATTGTGCTCATATTTATTCACATTTACTAACAATAAACTTCAGTAATTGGTCTAGGGATTTTAAATATGTGATTTTTTTTTCTTAAATTTTATTTTACTCACTAAATATCGATTTTACGTACAAATGAGCGAAGACCATTTTTGTAGGAAATTTCAATTCCTACAATAAAGGTCCTTATTAATTTTTTTTAATCTCTGTAACTTTTCCTGTAATTTCGATATTTTTAAAATTCATTGATTTTCACAGAATTGTGTTTCCTTTTAAATTAAATTTACGTGGTAAATACTGAATGTACGTGAAAATTTATGAGGATCTTTTTTTAAGGAAATTAAATTTCCTATAAAAAAGATTTTCACAAATTTTTCTTAATCTCTGTAACTTTTCCTGTAATTTCGATATTTTTAAAATTAATTGATTTTTACAGAACTGTGTTTCCTTTTGAATTAAATTTACGTGGTAAATACTGAATGTACGTGAAAATTTATGAGGATCTTTTTTTAAGGAAATTAAATTTCCTTTAAAAAAGATTCTTACAAATTTTTCTTAATCCCTGTAACTTTTCCGTAAATTTAAAATTTTAAAAGCGAGTTGCAAATAATCGATCGTAAAAATAACTCAGACCTAAATATTCAGATAATAATTTATCTTATGCATTAACAATCTACTCCCTTATTCCCTTATATCCTCACTTCCTTACCGTAGCTCTCATTCTCGAAACGTCTCCCCGAGGAAATCGATTTCCAGACTATATATATACATCCTCAGGAGTTCGACTGGGACTTAAAAGCCACTTCAAGAGCTCTTACACTAACTCTTTACTTAGATTCAATCTCCAGCTGTCATATTCACCTCCGGTTATCCAAAATCCCATCATCAAACCAAAAATAATCTTGTCGAATCAAAATTAAATTAACTGTCAATTAATTTATGAAATGAATTAATTCAATTTAAAATAGATATTTATATAATTTAAATTTATCAGACCACACTGGCTAATTTATTCCTCAGTAATCGATATTGTAGTACTTGTTCTTGTTCTTGGTTGTACTTGTGTTTTATGTGTCATGCGAGTTCACGAGAATTAAATACCCCGTTTCTGGTTGTACGATTTAAATGTTACCATTCCATGCAAATTACTACATATCTGCATGTTCAACAGTAATTATATTAAGACTTTGTATCATAATTTTTACCAAATAGTGTAATCAATCATAATTATTGCCATTTAAATCTTTATAATTTAAAAACTTGAAAATTCCATCGTTCGTAATTTGCCCCTACTTTGTACGACTTTAATAAAAAAATTTTTGTCAAATCGCTACAACGTTTTTTCAAAAATAGAGTTTAAAATTACTGGTGACGTTTTTGTTTTACTATAAGGTAATTTTTAAAATTTTTTAACCTCTAAATATATAAATTTCAAAATTAGATATTTCAAGCTTTAAATCAAAATTTTTTTCACCCCAATCGGTCAATTCAAATCCAAGTTATAGCAATTTTAAAAATAAAACCGCGTCCTAAGGTCGCGAGTTCGAATCCCGTGGGTGACTTTTATAAAAAAATTTTTTTTTAAACCTCATAGTGTCTGCTTCAAAATTCCGAAGGTCATTTTGATTAAAAAATTCTTTTTGAAGCTCTACAGAACCGGAAACTGACATTTAATAACTTTTTGAAATTCTATATTTTTGTTTTCAGCTCCGGAAGAAAGGAAATTAATTTTTTAAAACAAATTAATTTTTGTCAGTAATTAGCTTATAGTTTGAGCTTTAAAACAAAAGTTTTTTCATTGAAATCCGTCAATTTAAATCCAAGTTACAGAAATTTTAAAAATAAAACCGCGTCCTAAGGTCGCGAGTTCGAATCCCGTGGGTTGCTTTTAGAACAAAAAATTTTTTTTAAACCTCATAGTGTCTGCTTCAAAATTCCGAAGGTCATTATAATTAAAAATTTCTTTTCGAAGCTCTACAGAACCGGAAACTGACATTTAATAACTTTTTGAAGTTTTTTATTTTTGTTTTCAGCTCCGGAAAAAAGGAAATTGATTTTTTAAAACAAATTAATTTTTGTCAGTAATTAGCTTATAGTTTGAGCTTTAAAACAAAAGTTTTTTCATTGAAATCCGTCAATTTAAATCCAAGTTACAGAAATTTTAAAAATAAAATCGCGTCCCAAGGTCGCGGGTTCGAATCCCGCGGGTGACTTTTGAAAAAAAAAAATTTTTTTTCTTCAATTTTGAATCTCCGGCTTTAAAAATCGACTCAAATACTTCCTATGATTTATTATGAGCAAATAAAAAAATAATTTGATTACCAGCCCACCCACGAAGTTTTAATTTATCAGCGAATCGATACCGATACATCTAGATATCGTGTGTCCGCGATTACCATACAAGTTGTACATAAACTTATTTACTTATTCCGTAGTGAATTGTCGGTAATATAAATTTAATCGAGTAGTTTTATCTCAGCCTAACAAGTTAAATAATGTCCAACATACTCTTGCACTTATAAATTTTTATTGTATATATTTTAACATAATTTTAGAGTTTAAATTATTTTTAATCACTCAGTCATTTTCTAACAGTAAAAATAAATAGTTATTAATGTTTTGTGTGAAATTATAAATGTAAATAAACATTAAACGAAACGGGGAACAAATAAATATAATTACGTGTGCTGACTAGCTCGCCGTGGGGTTTCCTAAGTTATTCAAACAAAGAACCTGTTTGGCTCCAAAGACCGATATCTGAGTCTTTGTGAACTGCCTCTTACTTATTTCATTTTATTTATTACTCTGTCGTCAATAATTTTTTAATTTTAAATTTCTCTCCGTAAAATTTAATTTTTTTTTATTTGCTAATTTTTAATTTATTTTTAATGTGATTCAAGTTCGCCAAAGATCAGAGGCGTCTAGATGACTTCTTATTATTTTAATTTAATATAAATAATTTATTTGTAAGCTTTGAATCGGCGATTTTTTTCTCAAAGCAATTTTGGACTTTTGTGATTTTTTGACTAAAAATTCGAACCTCTGTAACTTGGGTTAGAATATCTGTAGAAAAATTGAAAGAAATTGAAATTTAAGTTCAAAAATCTTGTGTTAAGATTTAGATGCCAAAAAAGCTGAAAAAAAAATTTTCCGATGGTTTTAATGGGCGCCAAAAGTAAGCGGCAGTAATTGGAAAATTCTAGAAAACAGAGACTCTGCTCTCTAAATATGAATTAGTGACTTTTCACTAATTTCAAGTGAATATTCACTAATTGCCAATGCTACAATCGTACCACGCAGAATTAGTGAATATTCACTAAATGAATATGTGAATATTGGAATTCACTGATTTGATAAGTGAATATGAGAATCCACTAAATTGAAAAGTGAATATGGGAATCCACTGATTTCATCGGTGAAAAAAAATATTATATTGCGAAAAAAAATATAAGACACTTGTAATTAGATTCGAAATGTAATTAATGTATTAGAATCATTACTTAGAGGTAGTATACATGATTTTGATTGATGAAAAAATCCCGGTGACTGCTGGGCTCGAACCTGCATCCTTCCGATTCAAAGTCTTTGATGCTATCCACTGCGCTGACTTACGCATTTGATCGCGTGAGTGTAAATAGTATATTCGTTATGATACTAAACAATAACTGATGAAGAAATAAAAAATCCGTGATGTTATGATTGACGTACTCTTCATATAAATATATTATTGTTCTGTACTTATATTTTTTTTTATTTTGAAAGTTTTTTATTAAAATTTTTAAAAATAGCACCGTAATTATTAATTATATTTATATCTAGTAAAATATTTAATTATTTGCTAGTTAAAGTTACTAGTGAAATTGTGAAATTCATAAATTAAGAAGTGAATAACAGTTTCACTTGTAGAAATTATGAAAATATCGGTAGTTCAGTAGTGAAAATCACTAATTTGCTAGTGAAAATTATAGTACTAAATTTATTAGTGAGAATTCACTAATTTGTTATTTAAATACACTGATTATAAAGTGAATAATGCTTCACTATCGTAATTAATGAAATTTCCACTAATTCATGTTTAGAGAGTGATCTTTCATTTGACTTTTTTTGAAATTTTGTTCGAGCGTTAGGGGTCGAGATTGAAGAAAAATTGAGTTCGGTGATAGTCCGAGTAAAAAAGAGACGAGCGAAGGGGAGAAATATTTAGAAATAAAGGAGATTGTAATATATAAATAGTGTATAATAATTATAACAAGGATATAAAGCGGAGTAAAACAATGGAGGAAAGAGCTCAAGTGAAAAGCTATAGGTTTCCGTTTGCCGGTAAAATTAAACTGTGCCACGGGTCGTTTTCCTCTTTCTAGTACTTTACTTGTGCTTAAACTTGTATTTCTCCAGTACCAGCAAGTACTATAAACTTGCTGGGTTTATTGTTTTCCCTTAGCTAGAGAGTAATTTAGAGGACCGAGCGCCCAGAAAATGTTAAAGGCTTCCACTGAAACTCGAATCGATTTCATTTTATACCGACAAAAAAAAATAAACTAAAAATATAAATTAATGACCGAGCTTTTACCCAAAAAGCGCGTTTATTTCTTTTCTTTTGTTCCAACATCAATTATTCAATTCTTTTAATTAAAATAATCCATTGTGTTACCATAGAAATTTACAAACTTGGAAATTTTATTACTCACCTTCTAATCGATCGATTTAATCGACTTTTTTTTTAAATCGATACACCAGAGTCTACAAAATCCAATAAAAATATTTTCGCGCCTTTATTTTTTCATGAATTTTTTTCAAAAAATTAATTCTGGCCATTTTTTCGGTTTTTTTGACCCGTAACTTTTTTTCGCCCATTTTGACTCACGGGCTTTGATTCAGACCACATGAAGAAGGAGTAAAAAAATAATGAATCAAAACGCGCATTTACAAGCCGAGTTATTGAAGAAAAGGATTTTGGTGAAAATCCGAAATTTTTATAGTCATAAATTCATAACTTATTTTTGGGAATACTTTCAATGATTTTGGCTACTGGATCTTTCTCTCCAGACTTCGGGGTATCTTGAGAAAAAAAAGTTATCAAAATTGACCAATTACAGGGGGAATAATCAGAAAAATAAAAGTGTCCGTCGAAATTGCTTATAAATTTAATATTTATGACCCTCAATTAATTTTATGGATTTTAATAGCCAACATCACACGTTAGCTTCTGGTGTTGATGAAAAAATTCCATGGGTATAAAGAGAAAAAAAAAATATTTAAATGTAACCCTACGCCCATCAGCGGACCCAAGAAAAAAATACCTTTGGGCGCATGCTGAGTAGAGCGTTTAGGTCCCAAGAATATTTTCTTGATAGATCCTGGCACGCCTTCCTGATTTATAGCCTCTTACTAAGAATTTAAAATAAACAAAAGTAAAAGAGAACTGATTTGACGCGAATTTTTTGTTTAAGTAATTCCGTTACATAAAAAATGTCCGTTAAAGTTCGGAATTATTTAAGATCGATAGTGGGTGTTGGTAAACACGCAAGCAATGCAACAAGATAGTTCTGGACTTGGTTAATTATCAAAGACTCCAAGCTCGTGCACCCGGAAGCGGAAGTTACTGTCGTCAGGTGTAAGCCTCTACGAAGCTTACTTACATTTTATATCAGCTCGTATCTGCCTGAGATTCAAATTCGTACCGGGATCGCGTGCATGTCGACGAGAGAAAACTTTTCATAGTAATACCGAACGTTTAATTTATCCACCAAAACTTTTTCTAATTTACTATCCATCAAAATTAAACACCTGTCGAACCTAACAGTTATTTTATTAAGGGGTAATATGGGCAATTTAAATCGGCCATTTGGGAATTATCCAGCACGAAAAAAGTGTATAGGTGAAAAGTACGTCTCAAATTATAATTATATTATTTAATTAATTTTTTCAAATTTTTTATCCCACCAAAAAAGTACAGTTATTAATACCCTTTGATCAAATAGAAAAGAATAGATATTGATTTTAGAAAGCAGATTTTCATATTAAGATCGATCACAATGTATGTTTAAAGATGCTTAATGTGAGTTTAGAATAACCTATACACAGAAAAAAAGGATTTTTTGGCGCAAAAAATTTTTTCTTGTTCTAAGAAAATTTTTACTTGACCCAAGAAATTTTTTGTGTTATAAAGTGAAAACAAAACTTTTCTTGGGGTAAGAAAAAATTTTCTCGGATCAAGAAAAAAATCTTTTAGGCGAGAAAAAAATTCTTGAGCCAAGAAACATTTTTGTCTTCAATTTATAATTCAAAATATTTCTTGCGCAAAGAAATTCTTTTTTTTTGTGTACTAATCTGTATAATTCTTTTATATATTTGAGATAGATTTTTTATGTATATCCATTATTATAATTTCTACTCCTATCATAAATGTCTTCGATCAACTATAGTTCAATACATAAAATTCGAATATATTAGAAAGTATACAATCAAGTATAGTTTTAGATGTATTTAAAACTATACAATTATCTACATTTTCATGCGGGACTAACGATGGATTCGTAAATTACTAATTTAACGTATGATCTTGAAATATCACTTTAAGTGTCATTAAATAATTGTGTGCGTTTTATTTTGCGTTGAGGTGAACATCTATCACAGCACGGACGTAATTTAGGATGGCTAAAATTACGGAATCGAAGATTATACCTCATTGCGTGTGAGTTTTATAAAGTGTTGTGTCTTGGGAGGCCTAGTCTACTTGTTAGAATTAATATTTAGATTATTAAATAACATGCAGAAAAATATTTTTTGATTAAAAATATTATAACTTTTGAACCACGTGAGACAAAAATTCGGCTCTAGAATATTCTTGTAGGGCATTAAATTTCTTAAAAGAAAGTCCTGGGAGTTGAATTTGTAAACTTGATATTTCTTATACTAACAGGCTATCAAAGTCTAGAGTAAACAGAATCATACAAATTTAAGGTTTTATTTGGATTTTCCAAATACTTTTCTTTTACTGTGATCGATAACAAAATATTATTTGTTACAACGTGGATATTGTTGGTGATTTCATTGCACTACATGTAGAACAAATTTTCTCGTAGCATTGATATTTTCAATAATAAAGCCTTAAATTTGTATGATTCTGTTAACTCTAGACTTTGATGGTCAGTTAGTATACGAAATATCAAGTTTACAAATTCGACTCCCAGGACTTTTTTTAAAGAAATTTAATGTCATACAAGAATATTCTAGAGCCGAATTTTTATCTCACACGGTTCAAGAGTTATAATATTTTTAATCAAAAAAAATTTTTTTGCATGTTATTTAAATGGGAAATTTCAAATGGCTACCGACACCTTTTAAAATTGAGCTAAAAATTTTGCCCAATGGGAGAATTTTTTTCTCGATATATAGGTCCTTTTTAAGACGTAAATTCGATAGGTTGGTTTTTTTGGCTCACCCTACTATACATGTATACATGTTTGAATAGTATACAGTTCACTGTAAAGTCCTGCATTCAGTATACCTGGTAATGTTACCTTCCACTACCCCTTGACCCTTAATGAAGTAGTGGGAGTATTCTGAGTACTGAGAGTACTGGATGTAACTAATAATTTTTCTGTTATGGTTAGTCGAGCTGAAATTTTTCACCATCAAGTGTCGATTGTCCAGATTTAGAGTCATTATATTGCAAATAATTTAACATTATATTTCTGTCAATTTAACCTCATTTAATATTGTTTGTTTAGTTTAAATTCTGTGTGTACCTAATTTGACATTAATTAATATACTTATTTTTCTTTCGTATCAATAAACAATAATTAAACAATACCTGAGTAGTTATTTCTCACACTATTTAATCATCAACTAAAACTTAGATCTAATGTAATTTCACGTAGAAATCCATTGCGAACTGATACACTTCAGGTCCCTTTTGCACAACTTGTTATCAAAAGTATTTTATTGTAGTAGGTTGTACTTTTTGGAACTCACTTCCATTTGAGATTACGTCATCAGAATCACTAGATTTATTTGGTCAAAGCTTTAAGTATTTAATCCATTTGGAAGAATGTAATGAACTATAGATAATAATAATTATGAGTATGGAACTGATAAGTCTGTTGGCCTGATTTGAGTTAAGTCTGGGTTATGAGTTATAAATTATAAATTATAAATTTCAGCTTTTTCACTACATGTATTAATTATTTTGTATATGATCGAAAGAGTTCAAACTTGACGATTGAAAATAAAATAAAAATGAATAAATTTGTTTTGCGCCTAAACAATGAATTTTTTGGCTAAATGCGTAAGGACCTTTTCTGTAGGAAATTTAATTCTCTACAAAAAAGCTTCTCATCAATTTTTGCCTATTCCTGAAACTTTTCCTGAAATTATAATTTAAAAATAAAAAATAAAAAACACTCACCAGAAATCAGCAAATTGATGATTTTCTTGGGCCAATTAGCAGTGAAGATGCTGAAAAAAAATTAATAGGCAATTTCAAGGTCAGAATCAGTATTAAGTTTTCTTTAATGTTTTTTAGAAAAAGACAATTCGAAATTTAGTGAAAGAAAATCATCAGGAAATAGAAAAAATAAAAAATCTAAACAAGTTGGAATGCAATTCGTTCTCTTTTGGAACAGAGAAAAGTTTAAGCTGAGTACGATTCAGCGGGCGGATTGTTCACGGGCGACTTGGTTATTTGGATGAAGAGAAACTAAACGCGAAATAACGTTTGCAAGAAAGACCAAGAAATAATAAAAAGATAAAAGAGTCTTTTGGCGGTTTGAGAAACAATTTCAATCGTTTTTCCGTAGCTTTGTACTTTTCTAAGGTTGCCTACGCATTCCTGTCTCGTAAACTCTTTTCGGAGACTCCCAATTCGGTTATTTGTTTTAACTGCTCATTTTTGTACGGCCCATTTTACCCCACAAAGCATTTCCTCAAGAAAATTAGATATCGAAATTTGGGATTTCTTTTTTACCAACAACTTGGGGGCTAGGGATCTAAGCCAGGTCATTATTTACCGTCACGTTATGGTCACAAGACCGTCATTATCGTAGTGACATCTTACAGATGCGTTTATAAATTTTAAACACAAAAATTTTTGAACCGCCATTTTGTCGACGGACTCTGACCGAAAATTCTATGACGGTCATTTCGCATTCGGACAGAGTGATCTTTTGAGACCGTCTGATGACCGAAACTCAAAATGACGGTCATTCCGCATCACTAGCTATGGGTTGAAAAGCTTATGAGGAGATTGTGGTACTGGAAATGAGATAAAAATAAACAAGAGGTAGAAAAATAAAATATTCATGGAACGGGTATTGTTGGATGGAGGACTGTAACGTCACAGCTGAGGGAACAGAGCTTACGTCAGACAATTAATGCCATTGGTGACTTGGCACGACAATGGTTCGGACTAAGGACTGAGCTAAGGACGGATACTAGAATAATGCCAGCAGCACAACCGCATCATCATTACATTAATACGTACATGGAAATCGATAGATCTCTGCACACGTGCCGTGGCTATTGACCAACTGAATATAATGTATGACATTCACGCGCTTAACCCAAGTGGTGTGTCCATGACGACTGTCATCACCAGTTCCTACAATTTTTTTTTTCATTTTTTCACGTCAAATATGAATTTTAAAACGGATTTTTACCGTAAGATCTAAAAATTAACTCTAAAATTTTTTCACTTTTCATTTTTTTTTTTATGGGCTTTGTAATTATTTTTTTTCGACATCATGGGTGTGTTTGGAAACGGATTTTTACCGAGGAATCTAATGGTATACTCAAAAAAATAATTAGCTTTAGGTCAAAAATAGCGAAATTTGTGAAATTAATTTTTTAAGTGCGTCGGGAATATAAAAACCTTTGATGTTGGATATAAATGAAAAAAAAATATGGTTTTTAAGTAATTAGATGATAGACCAGTAGATTTAAATAAATTTAGTAAATAAGGCTGCAGGATTAGCATAACCGCGATGCGGTATACAATTAAATATAGCGCTGAGTGTACGCTGAGATGTCTATAGATATAGACGTTAGCGTATGTAGCGTATGGAATTGGTCGCAGTCTGGGAGTGAGATAAATTGGGCCGCCGGAAATTTGCATTTCCATCTGCCCGGAATAAATGGATCCTCGTTATATTACCTGCTCTCGGTCCTGTTTGCTGAAATTCTCTGCTAGGTGAGAGATCGGGGGAATGCTTTCAGCAGTAAGACTATAACACTTTAGTTCCACGCACTCAGATTTTATTAATTTGATATTTATATAATTTTTTTTCTTTCAAATTCATAACAAGAATTTCGAATTTTTTGACTTTTAGATAAAAAAATTATAAATTTATCCTTAAATACCGACGACGGGATTCGAACCCGCGACTTCAGAAGTTGGATGAATTATTAAAACTGCTGTAGGTCGGGGATAAATTGACGGATAGGAATAAAAAAAATTTTGCCAGAAAGTTCGAAATGTCTAGTTTCGAATGTAGACATTGAAAATAAAATTTATAATATTTTTTTTTATCGAAATTTTTTGAGGATGATTCCAAGTTGCAAAATTTAAAATTGGTGATTAATTTTTTGAGGTTGAGAGACGAGGGTAAAAGTAACACTGAAATTTAAATACTTGATATTATATTAAGGTTTTGTTGTCATTCCACTGGAGATGGCACCACGGGGTGCCCGGCGGGGTACTTGGACCTCACATGGTCAAAGGCCGGGCCGCGTCTTCAACTGTAGTCTGTCCTCTCTCCCTCACCCCGTCGCGACTGACAAAATTCATTTGACGTTTGCCAAGAGATGGCGTCAGCGCGTGGCGTTTTTATTTTTTTTATTTTTTTCCGATGATTTATTAGCAATTACAGGAATCCAACGGGGATACCAAGGACACAGTAAAAATGACCTATCCACAATGGGAAATACGAAAATTAACGGGCTATCGTACGAGAATCCGGTCAGCCGTGATATGGAAGCGAAAACCGTAACTGGAACTAAATTGCTATCCAGGAACACAAACTCGATCTTCATCCCCGAAGTTACTGATAAATTTTATTTTCTATCCAACCGATAAATTTTTTTTTTATAAAGGGGTAGAATAGGCCGTATCCGAATTTTTTCTATAATTATGGGGTAAAATAGGCTGCCTTAAAATTTTTTTTAAAATGTTGGCGCAAAATAGTGACGATAACTTTTTTTTTAACTTGGGGGTAAAATGGTCAGAATAAAAAAAATTTTATAAAGTTGCAGTAAAATAGAAAATAAAATTTTTTTTTTTTTTTTCAAGAGCTTAAAATAAATAGAATAAATTCTCTCACGCATACTCGTAGATAACCATTATCAGTTAGCATTCTCTAGGTACGTGGGCGTATAATCGTAAATTTGCGTGACCGTTGGTAATTTTAGCTGAGCTTTAACCTATCGAATTGCAAAAAATACATTTAGTACAATTTCACTATCGATTTCTGGTATTTGACCCAAATTTTATTATTTTTCATTACTACTATAAATACTCAAAGTGATACCCGATTTAATTTTAAATTTTCTATCACAAAAATATATGAGTATTTTTTTTAAACTTTAACTGACGTCACCTCAATATCTATCAGAGATAAGGGGGCGTTGTTTATGTTATTTAGAAAGGAAATTTAATTTCCTACAATTTAGCTCCTGAGAGAAATTATCCTTGGACCAAAGGTTTAAAAGTTACCGCCATTTTAATCATAATCCTGAAATAATTGAAATGAAAAAAAAATTAGTAAAATCTTAAAATGGCCCTAACTTTTAAACTATCGATTCTATGATATTTTTTCTCAGGACAAAAATTGTAGGCAATTAAATTTCCTTTCCAAACAACATAAACAATGTGCATTTATTTCCACTAGTTACTGCAATAACTTCACTCAAACTCACCGCAAATAAAAAAGTTTTAAAATAATTGATTTTTCCCGCAAAATAATTTAAAAATAGCCAGTTCAATTAAATAATCGGGCAATCAGCTTCGAATCAACCGTCTCAATTAAATTCAATCTGTTAAAGTAAACAATAAAGAATTTTATTGCACCAGAGAATTTACCCATTATTCAATAACGAGTTTATTTTCTCGGCTTTAAATAACGACAAACAAATATTGCAGCTTCAATAAATAGAACGTACACGATAAAATAACATTGAAAAATATTTTTATGTCAGTTATCAGATTTTCTTTTATTCCAAAGCTGCCTGGAATGGCAGAGTAAAAAAAAATTAACTTAATTTTTTTTTTTTTTTAAATACGAGGACGGGATTCGAACTCGCGACCCCAGAAGCTGAATTAATTATAAAAATTGCTGTAACTCGGGTTTAAATTGACGGATTGGGATGAAAAAAATTTTATTTAAA
This sequence comes from Microplitis mediator, assembly GCF_029852145.1. Lineage (NCBI taxonomy): Eukaryota > Metazoa > Arthropoda > Insecta > Hymenoptera > Braconidae > Microplitis > Microplitis mediator. The sequence goes on along the minus strand of NC_079977.1, from coordinate 22,413,784 downwards.
AGCTTGAGATGTCTGGTTTCAAAGTTTATAATGATTTAGTTTTTTAAAAAAATTTTTACTATAACAGAGGGCGGAATTTGAACTCACGGCCTCAGAAGCTAAATTGATTATCAAAATTGCTGTAAGTCGAGTTTCAGACAAACAAATAGCTTTGATTCGAGCAAATAAAATGTACATGGGAAGAATTAATAGAAATATCCTTTTATGCCAATGTCACTTCGAGAGCAATTTAAAAAAAAAAATAATGATAATCATAATAACGAAATAAATGCTCGGGAAATAAGTTGGCAAGTAATCTGTCATGGTTAAATAACTCCATGAGAATCTGCGGACTCTCTCATTCTCGACAATCAGAAGTTAAACAACAAAACATTTTCTCTGTGGTTTCGCGTGACTCGCTCCGATTGCCTTTTACAGGTCTCTTGTTCTTTTATAGTAAGATGACCATTTTTTTTAAAACTTACAGAAATAATTATCTATTTTTTTTCTCAACATAAAATTAACAATTCAAGGTCTAAAATAAATTTATTTATTTTCGAAAAATTTGTTTCTTTGAAATTTTTGGTAGAAAATAAATCGACTGGCCATATCTCGATAATTATCAGAGATAAGTGGACATCATTTATGTCATTTCGATAGGAAATTTAATTTTCTACAATTTTTGTCTTCAGTAAAATTGTCGTAAGATCAAAAGTTTAAAAGTTAGAGCAGTTTGAAGAAATTTACGAAATTAATTTTCTATTTTTATTATTTATGATGAGAAAAATGCCTGTAACTTTTTACCATTTGGGTTCACGATAATTTTTGAGAGGACCGAAATTGTAGGAAATTAAATTTCCGACAATTTTTGTCTGAAGTAAAATTGTCCTAAGACCAAAATCTTAAGAGTTAGAGCCGTTCGAAAAAAAGAAGAATGAATTTTTGATTTTTACTTAAAAAAAAAAAAATAAAAATGGCTGTAACTTTTGACCAGTTGGTCCTAGGATAATTTGTCTAAGGACCAAAATTGTGTGAAATTGAATTTCCTTTCGAAATGACATAAACAACATGAACTTATCTCCGATAGTTACCGAGTTACAGGCGTTGATAAGTTTTCTAATGAAAATAAAATAAATTAATGACTTAATTATTCAAAATTTCAAAATTAATATTAAAAATAAGTAGATAAGTTGTAAGGCTTAGGGATGAAGTAAAGTAAAGTGACGTGTACTTTCGCGAGAGCGGTTCTGACAAGCGAGAAAAAAAATAAGTAAAGGGTAAAAAAACTAGTGCTCTAGTTGCTGAGCCGCGATGTAGGAATAGGACAGGAGCAGAAGAGGAAATAGGACTGGAAGTGTTGGAGTATTGGAGTATGAGCTACTGGAACTGTTGAGAGCTAGTAGCAGCAGATGGTGCCATAGCTAGTGCGATAGCTAGTGGAACTTCTAGTCTCCTAAAGTGAGTACATCAAAAGTTGAGATTGCCAGTCGCCGGAAGCTGAGTCTTTACTTCTGTGAGACCATTAAATTCTTGGCTGCTTTTTAAATTCAACATTAACTCAACTGATTCTACACACTAGCATTATTTTTATTTATTTAAATATTTTTGTTGTCAATTTTAAAAAAACTTTTTCATAAACTTAAAAAAAAAAAAAATTGAATTTGTCCAGCAAGAAATCACAGAATCACTTGAGACAGAAAAAAGGGTTAAAGAAACTGAAGACATTACGCTCCAAAAGACCGTCTCTAAGTCTCAACTCTCAACTCTTTGAGTACAAAACCTCGAGAAAAAAAATAAAATTAACTTGGAGACGCTCATTACAAGAAAACTTTACGTCATACGCTGGCACTTGGCGGTTTTACCTCAGAATGTTCCAAGTCGATGGTACTTTTACCTCCATACCCTCATATTTATATGTATATATATGATTTACTTAATGAGTTTTCATAAATACGTAAATTCATCCGCTAGCTTTGACGTCATTTTTTTTTTTTTAACAAAAAAGAATTTTTCTTAACTTTTGACACAAGCCTGCGTCATTAAATATTTTCACTGGGATAAACAATTTTTTTTAGTGCATTTATTTACTTGCACATGAAATGTTAAAAAAACTTTTTTTTCTAACTAGATTTTTTCCAAATTTATTTTTTCGCGCTTGAAATCTGAATTAAAATAAAAAAAATATCAAGTGGCCCATCTTACCTCATATTTAAAATTTGTGTTATTTCTTGAGAGTTTGAGGTTAGACGGGGAAAATAAAATTTTTTTGGTAGAGGTTTTACGCAGGTTGAAGATGGCGCAATACTTTGATGAATTGAATTCGATGAAAAAAATCTGAGGTTTGTTTTAATGGAATTTTTGGTGATGGATTTGATGTGGGAACGCGAGAGAAACTTGTCGATGGTGTGGGAGACAATGAAATTTAAAATGACAATTGTTTGAGGACCCGCTTAAGTTGTAGCTGGCGCTGGTGAAGGTTTTTTGTAATGGCGGGAATTTATTTGAATTTGAATTCGAGTTTAAATTTTGTTTATTAGTTGAGATGGTAACGATTATTAATTAATTTTATTGGACTTGGGGGTAAAATGGGACATTAAAAAAATATAAAAAAATTCTAATTAATTATTATTAATTAAATTTTTTTTTATCTTCGGGGAAAAAAAATAAAAATGGCCGATTTTAGCCAAAATTGATAAAAATTTTTATTAATGAGTCTTTAGAAGAATTAATTATTAATTAATAAGCCTAAAATTTATGATTAATTATTATTAATTGATTTTTCTATCACTGTGGTAAAATGGGCTGTGTAAAAAAAATAAAAAATGGCCAATTTTAGTAAAAATTGTTAAAAAAAAGTGAATGAATGAACTTTTGATTAAAAAAAGTTGATTAAAAGTAATAAATAACAAAATATCAGACTATTTACACCTGTCTCAAAAATATTCAAGCGGCAGGCTCCTCGTTATCGCGATTTTATTTTTATCAAGTTAATTTTTTTTTATTGCGGAATATATATATTCACGTCACGAGACGACGATTCGGCCTTTTTGTAGCCTTCATAAACCCGGATCCACCCTCGGATGTGCGCCGGTGATGCCAACGAAATCCAACGCAGCAAGGGGGACACCCCACGTTACTACGATTTCTCCTCGCTTGGGACGAATTTCGTAATTAAATTGGGATCCTACGGACGAAAGAGCCTCTGTAAATGAGCGCCCATTCCCTCCTATATATTTCTATACTCAGCTGTCATTTTTTTTCTGATCGACAGTCAACCAGTCAGCAATTTTTTTTTTTAACAAAAAAAAAAAAGAAAAAAAAACTTTACGCAAAATTAAATTAATACTTTTATGAAATTCAAATGGCCCCAGCTCGTAAATTATCGATCCTACGGCTTTTTACAATGATACCATAATTGTAGATAATTAAATTACCTTTTCAATGAGCTAATGAAATATATATTTATCTTATATATTTCTAGATATACGTGCAGTTACAGTTTAAAGTTCAGTTTTACGAAATCTGAATCGTTTATTTAATTGACAATTGGCCAGTAATTACTTGGAATAAATAAACTTCGCAAATAGTCAGTAGAAAGGATATTAAATTTCCTTTCCAATAATTACCAACTTAATCGATTTATTCCAATTAATCACTTTCCAATTGTCGATTGAATAAACAATTGAGATTTTCAAAAAATATAATTTTTACTTAAACTCCATGTATGTATAGAAATATGTAAAATAAATATATAACTCATCAAGTCATTGGAAAGAGTATTGAATTTCCTTTCCAATAATCACCAACTTAATCGATTTATTCCAATTAATCACTTTCCAATTGTCGATTGAATAAACAATTGAGATTTTCAAAAACTATAATTTTTACTTAAACTTCATATATGTATAGAAATATATAAAATAAATATATAACTCATCAAGTCATTGAAAAGAGTGTTGAATTTCCTTTCCAATAATCACCAACTTAATCGATTTATTCCAATTAATCACTTTCCAATTGTCGATTGAATAAACAATTGAGATTTTCAAAAAATATAATTTTTGCTTAAACTTCATATATGTATAAAAATATATAAAATAAATATATAACTCATCAAGTCATTGAAAAGAGTGTTGAATTTCCTTTCCAATAATCACCAACTTAATCGATTTATTCCAATTAATCACTTTCCAATTGTCGATTGAATAAACAATTGAGATTTTCAAAAAATATAATTTTTGCTTAAACTTCATATATGTATAAAAATATATAAAATAAATATATAACTCATCAAGTCATTGCAAAGAGTATTGAATTTCCTTTCCAATAATTACCAACTTAATCGATTTATTCAAATTAATCACTTTCCAATTGTCGATTGAATAAACAATTGAGATTTTCAAAAAATATAATTTTTACTTAAACTTCATATATGTATAGAAATATATAAAATAAATATATAACTCATCAAGTCATTGGAAAGAGTATTGAATTTCCTTTCCAATAATCACCAACTTAATCGATTTATTTCAATTAATCACATTCCAATTGTCGATTGAATAAACAATTGAGATTTTTATAAAATATAATTGCTACTTTGACTTGACATATATCTAGAAATATTTGAGATAAATATATGTTTAAGTAGGTCATTGGAAAGGGTATTTAATTACCTACAATTTAGGTATTTGTATAAAACCGTAGGATTAAAAGTTTATAAGCTACAGGCATTTAAACTTTAAAAAGTGTTTAGCGGAACGAAAAAAACTGTTATTTAAATAAAATGTTTTTAATAATTGATTATTAAATTAATAATTAAAAATGTTGAATTAGTACACATGGATGAATTTTAACAGAGTTTACACTGGACAGCTCGTAATTGTGTTGGTGTATATTTTAGCAATCAGCATGACAACGAAAACTACGCAAGCATACTCTATGCTAATTTCATGGATTATATCTATCACTTGTCGTTTACACATTTCATTTATGTTTTAATTTATTCATTTTTATTTTTTAATAAAATGTTCAACATTTTACCACTGTACCAACGAGTGTAACTTTATTTGGGAAATTCTGCATTTGTTTAAATTTTAAATGTTAAATTGAAAGTAAATTTTGGAAAATTGGCTGACCAATTAGACCAAAAAAAAATAATTCAACCCTACGGCTTTATTTACTCGCTAACAAAACCTATAACCCATAAAAATAAAAATAAAATACGGGATTTATGTTTGGAAAAGGTGTTTTATCAGACAGGAATTATCAAAACATCCAGCTCTTGGATCCTTGCTCAGTGAGCTCGTGTCAGAGCCATACTCGATACCATCACCAATTATTACTCCGGGTTCGAGAACGACTCGAGAAGACCTTAACTTACATTAGACTTAAACTGGTTCTCATTCTCTCGCACGAGCCTGTCAATTACCTCCAGTCCCAAAGACTTCAATCCCGACCCTCAATTCCGCGGGACGAAGGACGCGGGGCACGAAATTATCCCGACTGGACAACCGTGACTAACTTTTAACTTTTATATATTTTTTTGTCATTTTTTATTCACTCTAGACACTCAGATCCTTAAGGTGAGATTAAAACCTAGACATTTATGATATAATTCAGAGTATATTTATTTATAAAAACGAGATTTTTATCAAGAGACAATAAAATTTCAGTCGGATTTATTTATTCGAATGAATCATAAGTGATCAGAGTTAAGTCGGCTTTGTATTTTTTTTTTTATTTGAATACTTGATTCTAAAATATGTAAATATATATTGGTTTCGATATGAATTGAGAAGAATAGATCTAGATCTGGGTCTGATTTATTTTATAATCTACTAGCGGTCTGTGAGTTGGAAATTTATTTGTTGGGATAGATCGACATTCTACTGAGATATTTTAGACATTTTTAGGGACTTATTTTTAAGAAAAAAAAAAAATTGGGGTCAATTTTTTATCTAAATATCGATTTTAAAACTTCGGTACATCGATTTTTAAATTTGATTAATTGACTATGAAATTGATTTGGAAATTTCAATGTATCGATATTTGAGCTTCAATTAATCGACTAAACTACCGATTTGTAAATTTCGATACATCGATTTTTGAACTTCGATTGATCGATTTTAAAACTTCGACTTATCGACTAGAAAATCGATTTGGAAATTTCAATATATATCGATATTTGAGCTTCAATTAATCGACTATACTACCGATTTATAAATTTCGATACATCGATCTTTGAACTTCGATTGATCGATTTTAAAACTTCGACTTATCGACTCGGAAATTCATTTGGAAATTTCAAGGTATCGACAATTGAGCTTCAATTAATCGACTATACTACCGATTTTTAAATTTCGATAAATCGATTTTTGAACTTCGATTACTCGATTTTAAAACTTCGACTTACCGACTATGATATCGACTTTCAATATCGATTTTAAAATTCATATTCAGTACATCGATTAATAAATTTAATTCATCGATTTCGAAAGTTCGATTAATCGATTCAGATATCAATTTATGAATTAAAAATGAAAAAAAAAAAAATAATTTCTTATAAAATTAGAAGATTAATTGATAGCCAATAGATAAGGGTACAAAATCCTCAGTGGTTTAGGTTTCAACAAAATCTAAAATCCACAATCTATAAGTACACGAGTAATAGTCGTAGTAGGTATTACCCATATAAAGGATGTGACTTTATACGAGCGATAAGCCTCCGCACTCGTACTAATTGAAACGGGCTATCTTCTATCGTGAGTGTCCACTCACATCCATTTAATTCACTAGAATCTCTACGATCGTTATATTAATAAAACTCAGTTCTTCTTACCCAAAAAAAAAATTCTACAAACTATTAGTTTTTTTTACACAGTATTTAAGACTTTGACAATAAAATAAAAAAGAATTCGTGAATCGTAACGGAAAAAGTTTCCAACAGATATATAAGTAATTACTTGTAAAACTTGACTTTTTTTTCCAATCTGTTGAATCAGTACTGGGTAAATTATTGCTAATAGATTCTCCAGCTCAATCGAAATAGATTTTTTTTAAGCTGAAAAAAGTTTGACATTTACCTCGAATCTTTCGTTTATTTTTAAACTTTTCTGCTGAATACAACAAAGAAAACTTGCTCAACTTTAAATGAAACCATAAAGTGTATTTTCTATCATTTCTAATTCTAACGAAAAATTACTTTTTTTTTTTACACTCTTGATAAAAATGAAAAGCATCTCTATTACTGAGTTCCTGACCTAATTCCCTCTAGTTTGAGTACCCACAACACTATATTTACTCCAAAAAATAAATTACCAACTATTACGTCAAATTAATATATGCACTGACCATCTTACCCAAATATAGGCTTGTGGGTACTCTTTTAACGTGTAATCGTCTCGACTACTTATTTGTGACATTCATTTATACAAAATATATTTTTACACGGCCCATCTTACCCCTTTTATTCTCTGATGTATTTATAAATGATGGAAAATAACTGTATAATTTTATTTGTTACAGGTGAGTTAATAAATTGGGAATCCTTTGAATTATTTTCTTCAGTTGGTGAGTGACAGCTGTCAGAAATAATTCATTTTTATGCTCTAGTTAATTCATTTAATTTTTATTCTGACAATAATTGATATGATCAAACATTTGCTGTATTTGATTAATAAAAAAAAAATTTATTTAATCATCACAAAAATATGTACAAATATTTTATAATAATAATTATTTTGAATTAATCGAGTGTACGGAGCGCAAAAATTTGCTTATTTTTACCAAAATATTAACAAGAAGCATTTTAAAAAATCTCTTAACAATGCGAATGCGTCTGCGTATCTCTCGACGACGAATCTCGTACATTTTAACAACCAATTCGGCGATAAAACAAAGCAAAGAAAAAAGTAGACCAGAGCTTAACAAAACAATCGCAAACACGATGTCCCAAAATTCAATCGGCCGATAATAATTATTTTCCATGATAACCTCTTTCATAATTCGAAGTTTTTTACTCGATTTAATTGTTGTTTTTTTAACAGTGTTCAAAAAAATTCCAGATTGCACGACTCTCATGACAACCGCATTTATTCGGGATTTAAGACGCCAATTTTTTCTTATTAGCAGACCACTAAACCCGCTAAAGAAATTTGTTTTAGTCTGATGAAGATTATATTCGATAATTAGGAATTTCAATGACGAAAATGTTCCCACGCAAGCAACAGACGTGTCCTTTATGCTATCGAAATTACACTCGTCAATTCCAAAAATTGTTTTGTTTAGTAATTCATCAATTACATAATTTTTCGAGCCGATATCTGCGTAAATTTTTGTGTATCGCGGATCCTTCAGGTCTTCTAAAGTCTCAACATTTTTTCTGTACTCGGGTTTTGTCAAAAATGCCGCGAGGTGGCCAGAAAATGTCGCCTGTATTATCAAAAAATATAAAAATATAACGGAAAAAAATATTCGCATCTTTGCTTTGTCCATTCGGGTGTAAATCGAATTGTTTATCAAAAGTCTCAAGCACTCAAAAATCGAAAATGATAATTTTGAGTTATTTCTTTTTGAATTTGATAAATAAATAACGACAAATACCATCAACAGAATAATTGTTGTTGCGATAATTGTCAACCAGCCGTAAAAATTGAACATTTTTTCTAAAGGCGTCGAAAATCCTCGATTATGGGTTACTATGATATCACTAAAAAATTGGATGGGACTAGATGTCTCGAAATAATTAAATAATTTCTCACCGATCATTCGTGAAGGACATAGTTTTAGATCTAAAGATTTATCGATCGATTTATTTATTAATAATTGAGAGTCTATTCCAACTGAATATGACCTGACATTCGTTTTTAGGTTAATAGAAACTTTTAATGAACCGATCATTGAATCCACCCAAAATTTAACCATCTGTGGTAAGAATTTAACTGTGTTTTTCCTTTGTTGAGTTATTAAATAATTTGATTCGAAAAAAGGTGATAAGGAGATGGGAATATTTTGAATGCCGTTTATTTGGTAATTTTCGAGGTACTGCGTCCTGTCGAATAGAACATTTGAGCAGATGCCTGTAAATTTTTAGTGAATTTTAATTATTTTTCAATTTTTTTCTTTCTGTAGGTCAGAAGTTTTAAATTTGGCGCCCGTTATTGTAGTAAATTCGCTGTAGTCTTTAGATTTTTTATGATAGGTCAAAAAGTTGCTGACCAATTTTGTGAGAAATTGTAAAGGCTACAAAAATGGTCAAATAAAAAATTTTTATAAGATTTAAATTTTGTAAGTTATCAGCCTTTTATTGGCAGTCCGAAATTTTTAGTTTTAGAGCTATGATTTTAATATGGCTGTAACTTTTTAGCTGTTGGTTTTATTGAAATTTTTTATCAGACTTTTTTTGTAGCCTATTAAATTTCCTATAAAATTTGTAAACAAACTTTTTCATTTAAATGACAACTGTAGCCGCTAGAGCGATTTTATAAGTGACGCCCAATTTAAATGGCGCCCAGTCTTTCAGATAATTTCTTTAATTCACACAAACTACTGGCCTACAAAAACCGTAAATCAAAAATTAGATATCAAATGATTCTTACCATTCCGAATTTTCGAAAGGTGCCCAAAATAAATCGTCTTATTGTTATTCTTTTTATATTTCGACCAGAATGCCGGCGCGTAATCATTGAACGGATTGTACGTAAACAATTTAAGTGAATTTTTCGATTCAAAACAAATCACAACTTGTGAAGCTTCGCTGGTATTCCAAAAATAATCGAAAATATTCATCATGTTGTCGTACAACAAATCATTTTTCTTAACCACGACAAAAACTGTATTTATATTCATGAGTGGACTAGACAATTGGCTGATGTAATTACTGTCCAATGAATTAATATAAATAATTAATAAATCATTAGAATTTTCTGGTAATTGTCCACTTGAATTTTTGAACACCAAAATTTTTTTTCCAAAATTTTCAGTCAAATCTCTGATTAAGTCTCCGTCAAAATCACCAGCAAAACTAATTGTTTCAAATTTCGGGCACTCGGTCAGTAAATTTCCCTTAAAAAATAAAAATCGGCACCTCAGTTATGAAAATCAACGCTACTTTTCTCGTCATCTAACCAATGAATTATGAGAAAAATTTATTTCTACTCTCAGCAAACTGTTAGAACTGAAGACTGCTTAAAGTAAACTCTAAATTTATATCAAAAACAAAATGGCGACAAAAGTAAATAAAACTCACAAGTTTGCTGATTGTCTAAATAACTTTTTAAAAGGAACCGGAAGTAAATATGGTTAGATTCCAAGAAACGTAGAAAAAATTGTTGGTTAATTTCTTCGAAAAATTTGATTTTAATAATTACCATCATTTTATTAAACAAAATCACTGCACTGTTATCAAATAAATGAATTTTTCCATGGATAGAAATGAAATAAATTGAGAAAAAAATTATTTTCATGACTCTGTTCATGATTTTTTATACTGCGTACTGAAGCGACTGAAGTCAAATGTGTTCTAGCAGTCACGAGTATTTGCGTTACGTCAATTAAACGACAAATTTGTTGATTTACTATTAAAATGTCCTCTATCTCATATTTATATATACGAAGTATATGTAAGTTTTAGTTGATTTTCATAATAGGCATCAATATAAAGCATAATATTGATTTTATTCCACAATATTGAGGATAAACATAAAAAATCGGTAACATTAGGAACCGTTTTGTTTTTCAAGCAACGATAGCTTAATAACTAGTGCAAACAAATAGACGTTGTGTATGTGATTTGGAAAGGAAATTTGATTTCCTATAATTTTGGTCCTCACAAAAATTAGGCCAGAGCTGATACTTTAAGAGCTACAGTCACTTGAATAAATTAAAATCGAAATTTCGATATTTTTAACTTCGTAATTTTATATTGTAAAATTATATCGTCGGTTATTAAATATACATGCAGATTAATGGAAATCTCGAAATATATAGAGATTATTTTTGACATAAACTCGATATATCAACCGCTGAAGATTTCATGAAAATTTACTAGGGTCAAAAATAAAAATAAAATGAATTTTTAAATTTTCGATATTCGGTTGGTATTGGATTAAAATTAAAATAGATAGTAATGTAAAAATATATATGTATATATATATATATATATATATATATATATATATATATAAAAGTTTTTGCAATCAGTTCGTTTGATTCGTTCTTGGGCACGACCTTCTGTTACAGCTACGACACTATTTCCTTTTACTTGTTTCTATCAAGTCTCGAGTAAATTCTAAGACGATCGTAAAGTTTCGAGACACCCCGATACCCTTGTCTGTTTCTACTGGGCAACTTTTTACAGGAAAATCGGAAAAAGTTTTTTTAAATTATCGTTTAAAGGCTTTCGACTTTAAGAAGTCTGTTATCCTGATTTTTTTTATTTATTTATTATTTTTTATTAATTAATTTTTCCTGATATTTAAGTTATAAATTTGAAAACTGTACATTTCACGGATTAAATTGAATTTTGTTAAAATGAAATCCGACGATTTGAATCAGAGTTACAGCAATTTTAAGTCTGAACTCAACTCCTGAGGTCGCAGGTTCGAATCCCGGTCTCTGCTTTTTTCGAAAAAATGAAAAAAAAAAAATGGCTCTGCATGAAAAAATTAAATCAGTGACTTCACTTTATACTCAATAAATTTTTAATGGAGCCATCGAAACTGGAACGTAATTTTTCGATAAAAAAATGTCGCAAATGGGAGTCGACCCATTTCGGTTTAAATTGACAGATTGAAATAAAAAAAAATTTTAAAAATAAAAAAAAATCAAGAATTTATTGACTTTTTAATTATTTAGACAATGAATTGAAATGGATAAAAACTAAAAATATGAATTAGCAATGAAAATAACAGAGAAGTAAAAGGAAAAAAAAAAGAAAAGGTTGAGATTGGGATTTGGTGTCGAGACAGATTGTAAAGTGCACGTCACACCCACATTTCATTCCTACGTCTTGATCGATCTTCACCTCAGTATTCAAAAGCCCTTGTGCTTAACATCCGAGCACACACTGACGAAAAAGCTTTTTTATTCTATCCACTCCCATCGGATCTTATTCCGTTTCTTTTATTTTTTTTTCCCGCATCGGGTTTTAGCCGACTCCGACTTGGATCCCACCCATCCTTTACCCGTACCGATAAGGCAGCATCATTGCGACTGATTGTAAAAGGGATGGCGTGTCCCTTTTATCCTTCCCACCCTCTTCTCATACTCGTCTTCATTTCGTCTGATAAAAAAAATTCTTTTTCAAGTCCTATCAAACGAACCACCTTTGTTACTTCCGGCTCTGGATAAAATTTTGCTGAATTGATAAAAGGGTGTACCGGCTAAAATTTATCTAATGGGATCAATATCAATCATTAAACTAAAAGTAATTACTTTAAAAAACTCATAAACTCATCAGCTAACACACATTCCACGTTTGCCTTTTACTTTGGGAATGTCAGTTAACATTATCGTATAATTTAAAAAAAACGTTTTTCAAAGCTCAAGAACTCTACTTTCAAACCATTGCAATTCCGAACTGGAAAACAAATTTTTTTTCGCGCCAACTTTTGAAAAATTCATCTCAGGGTCATTTTGTCAGTTTTCGGGATCTGAATTTGGCGCCCAATTTTTGGAATAAGAGAAATTTTTTTTTTTACTTTCATGTGCTCGCGTTATTACAGAAGACTTTTCGATAAAAGCTCAAGGAGCTCGAAAAAACACCGGGAAGTTTTGGGCTGGCCCACAGGGTCTGATAGACAAATTTTCCAGTTACTTTAGTGCCCCATTTTACCCCGGGGATGCAAATAAATGAATGACACTTTCTGGGGCCTTAATCTAGGGCCCAAAGATGTAGGAAAAAAATAAATAGACTGATTTTGTTAAAAATAACCAGAGGTAGGGTGTCTCCAAATGGCGACCGAATGCACCAATTTCGAATTTTTTCGTTTAAAATAAATAAATAAATAAATTCAAATTATTATTGGAATTATCTATTTGAACCAAGCTCTAGAGTATAAAAAAAAAATTCTGTTAACTCACAAAGTCTCCAATTTGCAAATTCGCATCTGCAGATCCCGGATTTTTATAAAACCACTAGTCATATAACTATCGTCTAATTCTGTGGATCAGTCAGTTCTTTTCAGTCCTCCCCCTGCTGCCCTCTCTTCTCTCACCCTCTCTCTCTCTTATTCCCCAGCTTCTTACCATTTTTATCCATCCCCTATTACGTCAGATATTGAACTGAATGAGCCCTCTTTCTTTTACTTTTCCTTCACTCGTCATTTATTTATTTCAACTTTTATTTTTAAAACCTCCTCCGCTCGCAAGTATAGCGAACTAGGAAACAATAGTTTTGATATTTTTAAAAATGAACTGAAAAATTGATTTGAATTTTTTTTTCAAGAGTTTTCTAAATTCATTCGCTTGACGTAGATTTTATTTTCTCTTTTACGTTACTCCGCTGATAAAACATGCATACAAAATGTCAATACTGAGTAGGTGAAATTATAAATCCGTATGCTACGTCAGAATTCAAAGATCGGAATCTTTAAATGTTTTTGAAACCATGTCGCTGTCGAAATTTTCAAGGAAAATTTATTTCCAGGTTATTTTGATTTTATTTTTAAAAATTAATATCAAAAAATTGTTATTCTAAGATTCGTTTGTATAAATTATTAAACTACATATCTGAAGCATAAAAACAAAATTTTTTTCATTCCAATCCATCAATTCAAATCCGAGTTACAAGAGTATTAATATTCAAACCAACTTCTGAGGTCCCCGGTTCGAATCCCGTCCATTGCATTTTCTAAAAATGGTTTTTTTTCACTCATTTTAATTTTTTTTTTCATTTCAAAAATTTATCGAGCGCTAATTGGAGATAATATATAAAAAATAATCTGTAAGGAACTAAAAGAAATATATTTTTTTAGAATAAAAAAAAAAAAAGTTAAGGCTTCTATCCATCAATTTTCTGCTATAAGTCATTAGAATGACAAAATAAAAACTGACGAGTCATCAAATTTCGACAGAGTTCCTCTTAAAAATTTAAATACAAACCCACAGTATAAATAAATATTTTTATATAGAAAAAAAAAAAATAGAATTTAATTGAGTGAGCAAAGAAAAAAACGAATTGACCAGGACGCGAGTAGAATAAAAAGGTTATTATACAAGAAGTATAATAATATAACAAGCTATTGGAATTTGTTTTATCTCGGGACATGTTTGGTGTGGGCACCTCGCACCTGAGAGCCAGCAAGCGATTATGTCAGTCCCAGATCCCAGAGTAACCTCGTGTTATTTTATCTGATGGCGCGTCTTAACAACTGAGGTCTTTTTTTTTCCTTCATGGTTCTATTGAGTTTTTATTTTTTTTTCGTTTTGGGTCTTATTAAACTGGGTGTCACGACGCTCGCTGGACTGTCACGATTAATGGATCGAATTGCAAGAACCAATTAAGGATTACGGGTAAAGAAACGGGTGGTCAGGATGCTGATTATCGGAAATGCAATCGTCAACAAATGCTCGTTTGATACTTTTATTAATTTATATTGGAGCTTAAACTGTCTAGTTTATGATCCTTTTATGTTTCGCCGATCTCAGAGGCGCAAAAAATTTTTTTTTATTTTTGCCTATTTTTGAAAAAAAAAATCAATTTTTCTTTCGACTAAAGGTTTGCAAAAAAATTTTTACACAAATAAAGCCCACAGGGTCTGAAAGTAGGCATTTCAAGCTTCAATTAAAGTTTTTTTTCATCTCAATCGTTAAATTCAAACCCAAATTACAGCAAATTTAAGCCTATTGTGAAGTTTTTCGAAATTTTGTCCATGTCCAACTTCAATTTGAAGTTGGTTCAGTAATTTTTCTGTGCGAATTATTCTATTGAATAAATTTGTGGAAAAAATTGTATCGTAAGAATTCATGAAAATTTTATTTTTATTTTCGAAAGCATTTTTTTCCAAATTTTTTCCATGTCCAACTTCAATTTGAAGTTTGCTCAGTAATTTTTCTATGCTAATTATTCTATCGAATAAATGCATGGAAAAAATTATATCGTAAGAATTCATGAAAATTTTATTTTTATTTTCAAAAGCATTTTTTTCCAAATTTTTTCCATGACCAACTTGAATTTGAAGTTTTCTCAGTAATTATTCTATTGAATAAATGCATGGAAAAAATTGTATTGTTAGATCTTACAAAAATTTTCATGTAAAACAATTTTTCTATGGAAAAGTTTTTATAAAATTTGGCTCAGATTAAATCGCGCGGAAAAAATGCATGGGAAAATTAAAAAAAAAAAACATAGCTCATTTTTTCTATACTTGAATAGAAGATGAAAGTCAATTTTGAACTTTTACCATGATAAAATTTCATGGTAAAAATTTCTGAAAAAATGAATTTTTTTATTTTTCACAGATGGATCAAAATTTAATAAATGATATTGTGGATTTCTGGCGCCCAATCAGTCATTTGAGCTCATAAAGTTAAACAAGCCCTCTCAGAAACTCTTAATCCCGTATCCATCCATCTAATTCTTGAGCATAATACTTTTAGTATCGGGGGTTGCGTAATGCCGATTGTCGGGTTCGGGTAGCGAGTACGTAGTCTAGAGCCAAGGGACAGAACGTCAGCCGGTGATAGACGACAGAATAAAATTCGTCTATATCTACAGCCTATTCAGCTCCATACCCCTATTCTACAAACTCCAGTATAGTAGAGACAGAAACAGAAGAATTATTATTATAGAGACGGCGCAACTCGTAATAGTGACCCGCGCATGCGCGCGTGGGAGTCGAACGTTGACTCGGGTCGAACGAGGAACTAAATCCAGCCCGCAGTGCACTCTCTGCTGTCTTATTGCCAGCAATACTCCAACTATTTTCAAGGATTATTTACTTTTATCACTAGGGAATCAGTTTCGATAAAAAATTTATTTATTTTCACCCCCGAATGAACTAACCTCGAAAACTGGTGCTAGTGTCAG
Source organism: Microplitis mediator (assembly GCF_029852145.1). Lineage (NCBI taxonomy): Eukaryota > Metazoa > Arthropoda > Insecta > Hymenoptera > Braconidae > Microplitis > Microplitis mediator. The sequence continues at coordinate 22,397,778 of NC_079977.1, read as the reverse complement.
TGGAGAAAACTGTGATTTTTTTTGCTCATCTTAAGCATTATTATTATTATCATTTTTTTTTTTTTAAATTATTTAATTAAATGAAATGGTGATTGAATTGTGCTAATGGTTTCACGTGCAATGATAATTGTTAAGATTTTTTTTGAGGATCAATGTACCAAGCAGGTAATTATCCGCCGGTTTTGTATATACGATTTGTTTATTTGGTGGGAGGGGAAGAGGGAGGATTTTTTTTTTAAAGATATTTTGTCTCGTGCGGACCCGCCCCAAACTAAAGCGCACTCGTTTTTTTCGGTCTCTGTCAGTCTAATCTATTTTACGTTCACTTTGGAAACACCCCGCTGCGCCCTCTCAATTTCGTTTGTCATTAAAATTTTTTTTTATAAGATAATTTAAGAACTTCATTCATGCATTTTTTTTCATGAAAATTTTTTCCATGAAAATTTCATCTAAGAAGTTATCTATGCAGATTTTCTTAATATATGTAACAATTTTTTGTGAAAATTAGCTATGAGTCGGAGAAAAATTTCCCATACAAATTTTCAGTTGGCGGCTAATTTTTTTCCATGTGAATTTTCCCGTAGAAAACTGCGCGGATAAAATTTCATTCATCGAATCGTAAATTTATAAGTTTATTCATGACAATACTGCGGAAAATTTTTCTAGTCGGCGGCGTGAAAAAATTTCATGGTTAAATTTCACGGAAAAATATATATAATAAAATTCAGGCGCGAATTTTGAATTTTTGTCATGGAAAAAATTCCATGGAAAAAATTTCCAGAATTTTTTTAAATTTGTCGCTTCCGTACAAAGAAATTTGTTTAATTATCACAGTATAGTTTTTCACAAAATTTTCATGGAAAAAATTGAAAAAAAAAAAAAATGAAAAACTTTTTATCATAAAAAAGTAAAAAAAAGTCTTTCACCCTAAATAAACTTTCCTCGTTCTCGTTTTCTCTCGTCCGGGCAAAGCCTTATCGATTCGCAAGCACAGATTGGAACTCAAGCGGACCCAACCAAACGTCTAGTCTAGTCTCTACTAGTAACCATCAACTATATATCCGACTCATAGGGATCAGACGTCAATAATAACGAGCAACTATTTCAAAACTTCATTTTCACTCCAATTTGAAATATCAAATTTTTTATATTTCCCTCCATAACAAAGAAACTTTCGACGCCTACATATTTTTAGTCCAAGGTTACGGTCCTAAATTGTCCCGCATTAAATATATTTATTAAGGCCTTTATTATTTCGAGGTATTTCTGTCAACGCGGTGAATTTAAAACACTTACGTGACTAAAATCCCAATGGGGATTAAATTTTTATTATCATTCTTTTTTAAATTCAAATAAAAATGATAATTTTGTAATATGTCATAATTGACGGATTAATATTTGAATATCTACTGAAATATGCAGATGGAAAATAATCAAACAATGACTGCGGCACGTGTGCTTATAACTCCTCGAGAGAGGATATTGCAAATAAATGACATCTGCCGGTAGCATTTTAATGAAAACACGATTAGAGATCTTCTCTATTACTATTTTTCTTCCCGCCTTTTTTTTTAACTAAAATTTTCATAGATTTATTATCAGTCATTACTCCAGAATTGAAAAAAAATTGATTAACGATGATTAATGGCCATTAATCCACATTAATTACTATTACCCGTATGAAAAAACCATACTGTCGATAATATATAAAAAAATATATGGTAAATAACTGAACATATATGGCGGCAAAATTATTAATATTGATTAATATATGATTTATCATATATAATAATTTTGACGTTTAATATTATAATAATCCATATTATTTATAATATATGTGATTATATACATGTGATATTGTATCAAAAATTATATGTCCGCTTTATATATTAATTTATAACGTAAAATATATGTTTCATCTTATAAATTAATTTATAATTTCAATACTATTATAATCCATATAATTTATAATATATGGGGCATTCCACGCCAAATCGACCACTTTTGACCCCGACCCCTTTCGATTTGGCTGAAAATTTTTTTTCCTTTTATACCCCATTAAAATCATTTTTCAGAAAATTTTCAAATTTTTTTACCCAACCCAAAAAAAGTTATGAGTTTTTCAAAAATAAGGCTTTTATTTTATCCAATAGCTATAACTTCTTCAAGAATTGACTAATCGGGACGTTTTTTTTCTTAAAATTTTTGTCATTGAATGTACTTTTCAAAAAAAAATACAAAAAAATTTTATGATGATAAACTCTATGAAATTTTCAGTTTTTTTGAAAAAAACCGTGATTTTCTTAAAGTTCGTCATTTTTTATTTTTTTTTTTATTTTCTCAAAAAAAACTTCATTTAATGCTGCAATTTATCCCGCCAATCCTAGAGTGGGCCGACTATTCCTTCTATTTTTTTTTATCAATTGAAAAAAAAATTTTTGCCCAGTTGGGCTTATTTTGCTAAACATCAGTCTGGAAATTTTTGAGGATTTATAGATGACATCCGGCTTTGAATAATTGAGACGAAAAAATTCATTGATAGGGGTATCCTTAAAAAAATTTGGATTTTTTTCAAAAAAGTCAAAAAAAAATTGGAACAAGACACAGGCTTTTGAAATAGCGATGGACGTTAGATTTTTTTTTCGACAGGCATGGAATGCCCGATATGTAATTGTATACATATGGTATTACATATCAAATTATATTCTCGTTTTATATATAAACTTATAATTTCAATATTATAATAATTTTGATATTATTATACATAAATAATTTAAAAAATACACTCATACCAAAAATTAAAGGAACAAAAAAATTTTAGAAATTTTTTAGTGATTTTTGCAAGACTGTAACTTCATGAAAAATAATCGTATTGAGATTTAAAAAAAAGCATTTTATAGCTTGAAATCTCTAGTTTTATATTTGTGCAAATATATATAAACATATATCTATATAAATATATATTTACATACATTTATACAAATATATGTGAACATATATTTGTATAATTATATATTTACATGTATAAATCTTATATGTCAGTCATATAATTAAATCATATATCCTATCATATAACTTAGAGTATAGTATAAAATATTAGAAGCAATACTTATAAGTTAGCATGTAAAAAAAATATATGACCGATATATATGTTGCAAATTATAAAATCATATAATATTTCGGCAAAATTTTGTATATGGCTCCATATATGACTTCTTATAATTCCATATAATTTATCATATATTTCGAATTATACTGAAGCTCATATATTGCTTTTTCATACGGGCAATAATAATTGTTACTTGAAGTATGGGGTAAAATGGACTATGAAATTTACAATCCCTGTAAATATTTAAGTAAAAATAATAGTAAAGTCTAAAAAAAATGTTTGACGTACGAAAGTCTTTTGAAAGCACGTGCCGTTACTAAAATAGTTTGAGCTAAATAATTACACATGTGTTACACGTTACATGTGGGGTGTATGAAAAGAATGTCACTACAAGGGTGGTCTAAAAAAAATATTAATATTTACTGAAGGTATTGATATTTGAATGAATAATAAATATCGTGTGTAAATTAAAGGTCGAGAAAAATTACGATGGACCCGATGCGCAGAAAATAATTATTGGCCTAAGGGGACCGTCGTGCCCCGTCTCCCCTATTGAGCTCGAGTTGGCTTGACATAGACGGCGATATCGCGATATATATAAACAAGTCGCGGTACAAAGACCGCTGTGTGTACAAGTGGTTCGACGACCCCCCTTGTATTCTAGTGACTGGTTGCTGGTTACTGGCTGATGGTATGCTATGCTTTGCTCTGAATTAACCATTTTAATAGGCGGTAAAAGAGTAAAGACGATTGTTCTGTAAGTTAACTTGTAGGAGCAGCATTGCACGGACACGGGACATAAGAATTGTGTATTGATTCGAGTTGTGGACCCGCTGAATAACTGCCTTAGCCTTAGCTACTGTCCTGTATGCTAATGCTCAAAGATACCGCCTATGAATTTTTTTTTTCTCTACGTTTAGTATTTATTTTATTATTTAATTGTATATTTACGGCCCATTTTTCCCCACACTTTTAGTTTTCATTTTTATTAATGGATATTAATCATAATTAATGTGTATTAATCATTATTAATATATTTTTTAAGAATGAAAATAAAAGTGGGCCTGGAAAAATATTTATTACGGCCCATTTTACCCTGTAAGATTATAAAAAACAATTATTAATGGACATTAATCATAGTTAATGCGTATTAATCATGATTAATCAATATTTCAAGGATATGAATCAATGTAGGCCTAGCAAAACTTTAGAGAATACAGCCCTTTTTACCCCGTAGTGCTATGAAAGAAATTGATTAACGAGTATTAATCATAATCATTGTGTATTAATCATAATTAATGTGTATTAATCATTATTAATATATTTTTTAAAAATGAAAATAAAAGTGGGCTTGGAAAAATATTTATTACGGCCCATTTTACCCTGTAAGATTATAAAAATCAATTATTAATTGACATTAATTATAGTTAATGCGTGTTAATCATGATTAATCAATATTTCAAGGATATGAATCAATGTAGGCCTAGCAAAACTTTAGAATACAGCCCTTTTTACCCCGTAATGTGATAAAAAAAATTAATTAATGAGTATTAATCATAATTAATGTGTATTAATCACAATTAATGTGTATTAATTATTATTAATAAATCACTCGAGATGTGAGATAAAATGGGCAGTAATAAAAAAAGTTTCAACCAACCATTTTACCCCAAGTAGTTAAAAAAATTAAATACTGTATTACATTAGAGTAATGGAGTAAAACGTATTGTAATAAATAATACTCACATGTTAATGCCTAAAGATAAAAGTTAACTTAAAAGGTTGGGTGTAGATAGAGGTCTTTGAGAGTCTATATCTATCAACGACAAAGTAAAGTTAGCTTGGGTGGTAATGAAAAATGCAGAGACTGAGAGAAAAATAAGGTCAGTCATAAAACTCACTCACTAACTTTTACTACCTAGACTCGGCATACGGGACCAGATGTCACGTCTATAATGCATTGTGTCATTTTTTTATTTTTAATTAACTCTAGTGTTATTAAAAAGCTCAAAAAAACGCTTTAGTGCTCACATATTTTATTCAAATCTCTTAAAATTTTTATGTTGGACAAAAAAATTTTTATTCTTTTTTTTTGACGGCTCATCTTACCCCAGTTGCCTCTGGTGGTGATTTTTATGACAGAGAATTCAATGCTGAGTAATATAAAATTTTGATCGAGCAAATCGGATCATTAGTTCCTGAGTTATCGTAAAAAAAAAAATTTTTTGAAAATTAATATTAAAAATAAGGTCGCGGGTTCGAATCCGCGGGTCATTTTTTGGGGGTCTATTTTTTTTTTTTTTTTTCTCTTCAATTGGCATTCAGAGAGCAAATTTATGACGAGTATTAATTATTATAAGGTAAAATAGACCCGAGATATTTATTTCTCTGGCGTAAGCTAAAATTATAACAAAGTATAAAAAGTTCTATATATAAATCTGTTGCAGGCTTTCATGTGCTCTATGTGTGTAATTGCAACATGTAAAACATTAATTAAAGCTTTGTAACCCTTTTGAAGTTAAATCCTTACGGGCGGAGTGACTTTATCGTCTTTCTGCAAATGAATTTAACGAATCGCTGATTAATTATTACCGAGTATGAGTCAAAGTTGATTATTATCAGTATTTATGTTACCGTACCCACTAAATGAAACACAATATGTATTAAAAAATATGATAAAGGGTGCATTCATTATTCATGCTATGATTATATGTATTTTTCAACACGATATCCTTCACACTAAATTCATTTTATTATCGTTGATTCTCCGGTTTTTACTTTATGTATTTACTGCTAACTCATGTTTTTTAGTTGCTAGTTAACGTTCATTAAGATTATTAACTATCACATCTAAAATCACCCGACAATAAATATTTAAATTTCCAATCCTACGACTTCCGGTCTTTTCTCTCCACAGACTAAAATTATATAAAAATCAATACCTGCACTTGAGTCTTGAGTAAATTTCCTCTAGTTTGAGTACCCACATCACCATATTTTAATAAAAAAAAAATCAACTATTTTTCAAAAATTTTAAATTAACAATTTTCATGATTAATTTCACTTTTATCTAAACCTAGGGTTGTTGGTACTCATTTTACGCGGATTTTTATCGCTTACAAGAAAATCGTAGTCATTTATTTAAAAAAAAAATTCTAGTACAAAAAAAATAACAAATTTGTCTAGTAGATAATAAGCATTAAAAATCCCAAAGAAATAACCAGTAACCGCGACGAGAATTGTATAATAAATTACTCCGATTAGTTTTGCTTGTAAATTTGATGTCTAAGTATTTTAAAAACACTAGATTTTTATCCGAAAGAGTTTCAGTATTTTTTTTTCCGCATCAGCCAGCAAGTCTTTCGCTCCGGCGCCCTTTTTTTCTTTACACTCGACTCTATCTCCCGTCCCGGCATATCAAGCTGTAGGATTTCTCATCTACTATATTTTTCATACCCACACACACACACTCTGCGCACATGTAACTATACATTAGCTCTTACGACACTCTTATCTAACTACTAGCTTACTAGCTGGGTGGCATCTTACTTTTTTTTTCCAAACATTAAATCTAATGATTTTTATTATTTTTTTACGACCCATTTTACCCCATAACCTCTTAAATAACCAATATAATACTACGGTACATTAATTTTTATCATAATTTGCTCATAATAATTATTTTTGTTCAAATATTGGGTAAAATGGGCCGCAAAAAATTTATAGACACGGAAGATTGAAAAGTAGAGGAAGCGTTGAAAATAAAAAATAAATTATACATATGGTGAAAGTAGTGTTTAAATAAATAAACAGTACGACACATTGAGGCGTAAAGATGGCGGATAGTAACAAGTATTGAATGGACATACGCGAGAAACTCGCGTCGGGAAGATTGGAGTAATAAAAAATCTGTTGATTTATCTGATGATTCAGTGAGGGTCTTAAGACGTAACGTCTTTGGTACGTTAAGGAGTAATGTGAGAGTGAGGGAGAGAAAGAGTTTTAAATAAACGATAAATTTGGATTTAAGAAAACACATCTCGAGACTAATTTCCTAGCAAAGCCGCACGAGGATTTAAGTAAGATGCTGGTATTGGAGTGATTTGTGACGTGCCATCGAGATTTTGTTTTTTCTAGTGTTATCTCAACTACTCAGAGATTCTTAGCTTTCTGTGTTTCTCTTACCCAAGTTGTTTATTTTTATAAAAATATATAAGAGTTTAATTTATTAATTCTTTTATTTTTTCTTTCATAAAGATTTATGCGGCCCATTTTACCTCAGATCTTTATAAAATAAAAAATTAACGACTGCAGAATAAAATTCATGTGTATTTGATTATTAATTAATTTTTATATTTGGGGTAAAATAGGCCGTACTTAAAAAATTAGAAAGTAACCCATCTTGCCCCAGATAATTATAAAAGAGTCAATTAATGACAGCTGATTATAATTAATGTGCATTAATTATTAATAATTAAATTTTTTTATTTGGGGTAAAATGGGCCGCAATGAAAAATTTTGAATACGGCCCATTTTAATAAAAAAAAATTGTCAGTGAATATTAGGGTGATCCAAAAAATAACAAATTTTTTTTTTTTTCTCAGAAACCGGTTCAAAAGTTCCATTTAGATAAAAAAAGACGCCTGTGAAAATTAGAGCTCTTAATATTAACATTAAGAGGTTCCTCATCGCACTTTTCTATTTTCCATAAGAATAACATGGAAAAAATTTTTATTACGTCTTCTGATTTTTATAAGTTGCTAACGATGCGTCATAGGAATAATTGACAGGCATGTTTTTATAGGGAATTGAATGCTCTACAAAAAAAGATTCTTATCATTTTTTGAGGAATCTATTTGTTCAAAAGTTATTTGAGGTTGAAGTCGAATTCATATTAAATTTTGAGATCTTTTTACTTTTTCGGCGAAACTATCAGACCTATTACAAAATATCATAGGACCTTTTTTGTAGACAATTTTATTCCCTAGAAGTTATTTTCAATAAAGTTTTTTCGAATTCCGCATTGTTTTCTAGTTATTTCGATTTTAATGTCATGCTCATAAAAAAAATAGTCTTCTGATCGATTTTAAGAGCTTGACATTAAAATGAAAATAACTAGAAAACAATGCGGAATTCGAAAAAACTTTACTAGAAATAACTTCTAGGGAATAAAATTGTCTACAAAAAAGGTCCCATGATATTTTGTAATAGGTCTGATAGTTTCGCCGGAAAAGTAAAAAGATCTCAAAATTTAATATAAATTCGACTTCAACCTCAAATAACTTTTGAATAAATAGATTTATCAAAAAATTACAAGAATCTTTTTTTGTAGAGCATTCAATTCCCTACAAAAGCATGCCTGCCAATTATCCTATGACGCATCGTTAGCTACTTATAAAAATCAGAAGACGTAATAAAAATTTTTTCCATGTTATTCTTATGGAAAATAAAAAAGTGTGATGAGGAACCTCTTAATGTTAATATTCAGAGCTCTAATTTTCACAGGCGCCTTTTTTTATCTAAATGAAACTTTTGAACCTGTTTCCGAGAAAAAAAAAAAATTTGTTATTTTGTGGATCACCCTAGTGAATATTAATAATAATTAATGCATAATAATTAATTATTAATTAAAATTTTTTAAACGGGGGTAAAATAGGCCAGTGAATATAATTTTTTTTAATTTTGCGTACTCAGCAATTATCGTATTACAAGTAAAGGAAATAAAATATAAAAGATAAAAATTGTTGAGCGCAAGTTATCAAGTTTGAGAGCCAGTTTAAATTGCAGAAATACAACTCCGTACTTTGTTGGTTGGTTCGTTAGTGATTTTATAATAATGAGAACTCGGAAACTTTTCGAGTAACGTAAAAAAAAAAAATAAAAAAATCTTTAATCAGCATTTTTAATTTTACGAAATACGGATTGAGTTTTATACTCGATTCAAAAATAATAATAATTTATATAAATTAGTTGAGTTTGAAAGTGTCAAGTTATAAAAGTTTAAATAGATGAGCCATAAAAAGTTGTTCACTTAACTTATAAAACTCTTAGCATATAGAACATCATGTGAGTTTTGTAGTGTTCTGAAAAGGTTTTCTGGGCTCACTGCAGTCTGCAGTCTGTAGTCTGGAAAATGTCTATGGGTGGGTGTGTGGCGGTTACCGAGGACGAGGAGCGAACACCCAACAGCCAACAGCCAACGGTTTTATAAACTCGGGTATATTATACTTTCGTGTCCTTACGAGTTGATTGATCGGAAAGCAATTTTGTGCAAAGTTGCAAACTCAGCAAATTGAGTGAGAAAATTAATGGTCTTTTTAAGTCACGCATCATCTATACTCTGTTTTTTTCTTTCTTAAAACTTAAAAAATTTTATTTTTTATAACAAAAATATTTTTCACGATCGACTTTCATCAATAGGGTTAGAAAAAATTTAATTATCATCTCTAGTCATTAATAGTCATTAATGAAAAATTTAATTAAATCGATCATTCAACTCCAGTCTTCAAATATGTGGTAAAATAGACTGTTAGTTTTGTTAATACGGTCTATTTCACTCCAAATTTTAACAATATCAATTAATACGTAGTGATTAAAACACATTAATCATCATTAATCCCAATTAATCATTATAAACTTGGGTTCTGATGAAGATAAAGTAAAATAGGCAGGTCAATTCTTGTTACACGGCGCATTGAACCTCAATTTAAAAAAAATTTTGATTAATCCATTGTGATTAATGGCAATTAATCATCATTAATATGAATTAATCATCATCATTTGGGTTCTGACAAAGATAATGTAAAATGGGCAGGTAAAGTCTTTTTATACGGTGCATTGAACCTTAATTTCAAAAATTTTGTTATTAATCTATAGTGATTAATGGCGATTAATCATCATTAATACCAATTAATCATCGTTAATTTAAGTTCTGATAAAGATAAAGTAAAATAGGCAGGTAAATATTTTTTAGATGGCGCATTGACTTTTGATTTCAAAAAATTTTGATTAATCCATAGAGATTAATGGCAATTAATCATCATTAATACCAATTAATCATCATTAACTTGGATTCTGATGATGATAAAGTAAAATGGGCAGGTAATTTCTTTTTCTACGGCGCATTGAACCTCAATTAAAAAAAATTTTGATTAATCCATGGTGATTAATGGCAATTAATCATCATTAATTCGCATTGTTATAAAAACGAAGTAATGTCGGCTGTAAATTTTTGTTAAGAGGGCCCATTCTATCCTGAATGAGGAAAATATTGATTAATAAGCATTGATTAATACACACTAATTATCATTAATATCAATTAATCATGATTAATTCGCATTTATATAAAAGCGAGGTTAAATGGGCGGTAAATTTTTTCTAATACGGCCTATTATACCCCAAATTATAAAAATATTGACTAATAATTAGTCGTTCATACACGCTAATCATCTTTAATACCCAATAATCATTATTAATACAAATTAATTCGTATTTTTGTAAAGTGAGGTAAAATGGACTGTTATAAATTTTCGTATACGGTCCATTTCACCTAAAATTATTAAAATATTGATTAATAAGACGTAATTAAAACATATTAATCATCATTAATAAGTATTTGTATGACCTGTTAATGGAAAAAAAAATGAAAATGAATGAACCCACGTTACCCCTAGATCAATAAATCACTAAAAGCATCTTAGCTGATCTATAAATACCTAATGGCGCCTATAGTTTGAGAAATATATTGTGTTACAAGCTATAGATGACATAAATCAAATAGTAATCAAAGAGCAAACTAGTAGCAGTAGCAGTAGCAGTTGAAGTAACAGAAACCAGTAAAAATAACTATAGATTTGTAGTACAATGATATGAAGGAGTTCACTTACCTCGAAAAGTGGCTCGAGTCTTCTCAGTCTAGTCCTCCAGCTAATAGTCTATAGTCTAGTACAGTCCTCAGTATTGTCCTGAGTTCTTGATTTTACGTTGGTTAGCACACTGACAGACCTGGAATCCACACAACCAAACAATATACTGGATTATATTTAAAGGTGTAGGTGTGCGCTATACCGTGGGGTAGATCGTCGCTAGGGAGATATAGCCGACGCTACTGAGGGTAGTCTGGTTAGCGATACATAAATAACGATATCGGTGTTTTCGCAAGCGTACGTCTTCTCTCTCTCTCGAGCTAGAGTAGAGCAGAGCTAGAGGAGAGTGGAATTGAGTGGCTGGGACTGGGACGGGTCGGGGGTTGGGGCTAGGGGCTGAGGTTAGCTCGTATGTGTAGAGCCAGAGGTAGATCCCAGTAGGGTATGGATCTACATCAGTACAGCAGGGAATCGTGGTGTACTGACGTAACGGCATTGCACGCTAGCCCTCGGTTATATTTATTCACCCGGTTGAGAGTTACCAGTTGTCTGTGTAACTGGTGAATAGTCACCTAGTCTATGCTTGGATAGTTCGTATCCTGAAATCGATTTATTGATCTGGACTAGGACCTGCGACAACTTGAATCAGTTCAAAGGATTTTCATTCAGATTTTTATTTTTATTCATTCAATTTTAAGTTATGGCCAAATTTGATTTTCGGGATATTCTTTTTGGGAGAGAGGTAATTGGGAGACTATATCTTGGGAGGAAATTAATATTTTGTCGACTTATGGGAGGGTTTTGGTTAGCCAATGATCTGATCTTTGAAATGACGTCAGCCGGTTCACAAAATTTCGAGTCACTTTTAATTAATGATAACAATAATAAAAAATGTGATTTTTCACATCTGAGACAAGAGGAATTTTTGCGGGCCTGTATCTCGGAAGGAAATTAATATTTTGTCGACTTATGGGAGGGTTTTGGTTAGCCAATGATCTGAATTTGAAAATGGTGTGAGTAGAATTTAAAACGAAAAATAAGTTTTGGAATAATGGACGTCTGAGCAAAAAATTGATATTTTTGGTAAAAATAAAATTTCCCAAAAGTTTTAATTGATTGAAAAGTAAAATTAAAAATTAATAAAATAATATAAACACAGTTTTTTTATTGAATAAAGTTGCTGTATAATTGATTAGTTCTAGAGTATAATCAAAACTATAGGCTTAGGCTATAAACTGAATATTTTTATTTTTAAACCTCGTGATAATTTATTAATAATTAATTTAGTTTTTACATTTTATTCAATTAAATCTACTATTTATAACTAATAAAACTTGTAAGAATCGCGAAAAGCGTTTAATTAAAATTTCATCCCCATTTTAATGTGAGACCGCGGGTGCAAAAAATCCCAGACTATAATTAAACGATCTAGTACAGCGGTCTCATTTTTTCATGAATTTTTTATCGCTAATTATGCAATCATCGATTATTTTTTTCTGAAACTTGGGGTAAGAGGAAATTTGATTTCATTATTTTTATAAAAAATTCAAAATTTGAATTTCGCGTTTGAGATTTTTTTTAGACGTCAATAAAAAAACTTTTTTTTAAATTGTAGCCAAGAGTCTGAAGAATTTTTCCAGCGCCTACAGAATTCTCTGTTTTGATTACGTCATAAGATATAAATTTTTAAAGCCAATATCTAAAATTAACGACTCAAGTTCTACGAAACAAAAGGAAATAATTAAATAATAAATGACGTTATAAATAAACTTGAACTTGGTAGGTGTAAATAACAAACAAGAAAGTTTAAGTACAACTAAGTCCATAGAAATACTAAAAATATCACCGAGTTAATTCCAAAGTCAGTAAAAAATACATAACGATATTTACCAAATTAAATTTAGCAGAAAAAGTTAAACGTCATTGGGTCGATAAATATTATTTAGTGGGTGTTATAATCAGCGCGATTAATAAAACAATGAATGGCGGAGTTGTTATGAAGTTATAGAGTGAGTCGAGTGACCTAATTTGAAATTTGTTTACGTAGATTAGATCGCGTTTAGCTGGAGAGAGCAAATACCTGATTAGTATTTAAATCAACATGATAATTTACAAATACAGCGTGTGCGTGCAACAAGAAGGGGGAAGGGGGGTGACATATGGATGGATAAGTTGCGTTACGTGATCAGGTAATGGAGGTTTAAACCCTTCGACATTGGGATCACGCGAGATCAAATAATTCCTTGTTTATTTTCTCTTTACCTCGAGATTTTATACTACAAAGTACCAGGTACCAAATACCGGATACAGGTTACTGAGTACCGAGTACAGAATACAGAGTACTAGTTACTGAGTACAGGTTGCCGAGTACCAGGAACAAAGTACTGAATATAGAGTACCGAATACAGGATACCGAGTACCAGGAACAAAGTACTGAATACAGAGTACTATAGTTACTGAGTACAGGTTGCCGAGTACCAGGAACAAAGTACTGAATATAGAGTACCGAATACAGGATACCGAATACCAGGAACAAAGTACTGAATATAGAGTACCGAATACAGGATACCGAGTACCAGGAACAAAGTACTGAATACAGAGTACTATAGTTACTGAGTACAGGTTACCGAATACCAGGAACAAAGTACTGAATACAGAGTACTATAGTTACTGAGTACAGGTTGCCGAGTACCAGGAACAAAGTACTGAATACAGAGTACTATAGTCACTGAGTACAGGTTGCCGAGTACCAGGAACAAAGTACTGAATACAGAGTACTATAGTTACTGAGTACAGGTTACCGAGTACCAGGAACAAAGTACTGAATACAGAGTACCGAATACAGGATACCGAGTACCAGGAACAAAGTACTGAATACAGAGTACTATAGTTACTGAGTACAGGTTACCGAGTACCAGAAACAAAGTACTGAATACAGAGTACTAATTACTGAGTACAGGTTGCCGAGTACCAGGAACAGGTACTGAATACAGAGTACTATAGTTACTGAGTACAGGTTACCAAGTACCAGGAACAAAGTACTGAATACAGAGTACCGAATACAGGATACCGAGTATTGAGTCTAGAGTACCGGGTACAAAGTACACAGAGTACGTAGAATTAGCTAATTTAGTAGTAAAGATCTAAGTTAATATTTAATGCATTAAAAGGTTTAAATTTTCGTTACTGATCTTTTGAAAATGAGATCGGTAGATAATTCTGAAATAGCATTAAAAAAAAAGAATATAAGTGATATTTAAAAATAAAATGTTAAGTATATTTATATATAATGATAAAATATACAAAAAGCTTTTTCTCTGGCACAGCTGGTTATAGTTTGATAGAGAACTAGGTGCCACTTACTGAGCTTCAAAGCTTTCCGAGCGATAATGTACCAAAAGATCGATATATATAGAGGACGGGAGCGAGAACGACGATGATGGTCGGATGGTAAATGTTAGATGGACTATAGTCCATAGACATTTTGACTTAACTGGGGAGAATGGTTGTGTGTGAGTGTGTGTGTATTTGTGTGTAACTTTAGTATAGAAAGCTTTACTTTGAGATAGCCTAGGCTAGTCTAGCTCCCAGTACAAGAAATCGTTTAGTTTAGCTTCTCTGTCATACAAACTCTTTCATCTACTCTAGACTGTACAGTACTGGCAGTACAACCAGACCAACCAGACCCAAAAGAAGAACAAGTAAAAGAAGAAGAAGAAGAAGGAGAAGGAAGAAGGTAGAAAAGCTTTAGCCAGTCGTTACTACACAGCTACTGCAGTCTCTCTCTTTAACCCGGATAGAGAATGCGGACATTACACAGCTTGCCTCTAGAGTACAACAACTACCAACGCTGCCTTTTATTGATCGCACTCACTTTAAGATTTTATTTCTGGTTACTGGTTTATTATTCAAGCTTACGTACTTTTTTACTCTAATTATTACTCCTTTCAATCGGAACTAACTTTACCATGTTCTAAATTCAATATCTCGGGCTCTAATTATCGTACCTACATGTTCTTGCGCTCATTCTTTTTGTCATTGAAGGCACTACAAACTAAGTCATCATAATTTTCACTGTATTTTCAATATTTTCCAAGATATCTGTCTTCCAAATTACCGCGAAATTTCGGGCGCCTTTTTCAAATTCAAGACTAATTTTTAAATCCCGATATCTCGGGTTCTAATTATCGAACCAAGGTCTTCTTGCGCTCATTTTTTTCGTTATTAAAGATACTACAAGAAAGGTCATTATAATTTTTACTGTAGCTATGATAGTTTCCACGGTCCATCTCTTCAAAATTACTGAAAAATTTCGGGCGCCTTTTTCGATTATTAGACGAATTTTCAAAGCTCGATATCTCCGGTTCTAATTATCAGATCTAGGTCTTTTTGCGCTCATTTTCTTGGTTAGTAAACGCACTACAAAAAAGGTAATGGTAAATTTCTTTGAATTTTGAATAGTTTCCAAGATATATAACTTCAAAACCACTCAAAAATTTCGGGCGTCTTTTTCGATTATTGGAGCAATTTTTAAAACTCGATATCTCTTACTCAAATTATAGGATCATCATTTCCATGCGTTCGTTGTCTAAGTTAGTTAATATACTACAAAAAATGTCCTTGTGTATTTGACTGAATTTTAATTAGTTTCCGAAATAAACGAGAACAAAGTATTTCAAATAAGCCCCAACTAAATTCTGCAAAGTGAAGCCCAATGCACGAAATCATTAAAGTTAATAAATAAATAATTATACACAAGATTCAGCGAACCAATGAGAAGCCTCTGGACTCCTATTACCCAAGAAACTTCAACACAAATAATAACAAGAGTAATTTTAATGATAGCTTGTATAACTAGACCACTATAGACCCGAGCAACCACACAATGGAATAGACTACTGAGTTATATATGTTGTAGCGAAGCATTAGAATCAAATTTCCCCATAGACCTTAATGAATTCAATTATCTGTCATAACCATCATCAAAACTTTAAGAATTTTCGTGAACAAATACTGATAGAGTAGGTAGGGTGGGTCGTTATTAGAGTATAGAAGCTCATACAACCAGGAGCCATTCGAGACTACGAGGGCGCGATATAGGCAGCAGTAACCGCGAATCGTTGAATACATTCTCTGGTAGATTCATCGTGAGACAAAAGACTGGGGTTTGAGTTGATAGAGAGGAAGGGCTGACAAATAAGGGAATGAATGCGTGTATGTGAACTAGAAATCCCAGACGAGGACTCGGTATCAGTGTAATCGTTGCGATATTACAGCTTCCGATTGCATTGCTCAAGGAAATTTTCATCGTGCTTTGAGTGGTTTTGATGGATTGGATCGTATCGATGCTCTGACGGCACTCAGGGGTAAAATTTTATTCCGGATTTATGTTTTTGTTTTTTTTTTTTTTAATTTAGAACAGTGATCATTTTTGAGATTAAAATGACAGAGGTTGTGAAAAAGCTGACGCGATTCTGCGTAAAATGAGTACCAACAAGCCTAGGTTTTAAAAAGTTGATATTTATATATTTTATGTGTATATTTATTATATACTAAAATAACTCATTTTCATTGGGAACTGAATATAGTGATGTAGGTACTCATTTTACTGGAAATCGAATTTTCTTGAAGATAAAACATGATTTTGACAGAAAAAAATTTTTTATTACTGTAGAATTGAAAAATATAAATTTATGATAGTTGAAATTTTTTCATTCGAAATATAGTGATGTGGGTACTCAAACTACCGTAAATTTAGTTTGTAATCCAGTGAAACAAACAATTTTTCATTTAAATGTATTCAAATTTTATCGGGGAATAAAAAAAATAATCAATAAAAACAGGGTCTTAAAAAATTTATGTGGACAAAAGACGTAGGGGAGAAATATAAGAGAAAGGGGCGAAATAGTGAAAAGGAGTTTTTTGGCAAGCGGCTTGCATTAACTATACGAAATTATGTTAAATCTTGGCGTAGGAAATTCATGGCACGTCGAAATGCATACAAGTATCCACCGAGAATACCACTCGTGCCAATACTCGTGCAAACATAAACTTAGACAAACTAAAAAGTTTGTTTTTAAGATTTATTAACCAAAAATAAATAAAACATTTATTTTTCTTAATATAAAATTAATTTAGCTGAGACCCGCATTCATTAATAATCTCAAGCCCGGGCTATGAGTGTCCGTTATCTGTTATAAAAAAATAATTTCTTGTTGAGGGTCGTTTTTTGTCAGACCATCAACCAACGGCTCTCGAGTCGATCGTTTTAATGGGATTTTTAAGTGCCACGCTAGAGCGACCTTATCTACCAGCAGACTCGCTACTCAGTATCTGGGCAAGACGGATATTTTTTAGTGGAAATATTGTGAGAAAATAGAGTTGAGAAGTTGGACATTTTGCTCTTCTATTGGGTTTCTATCAAGAAGAGAAGTCTGCTTGCTTGAGAAGATAACAAAAATTATTATCAACTTTTTTTACTGACTTTTAACTACCGTGTCTTGAAAACTAATGAATTAACCGACTAAGTCATAATGACCTTTTTTGTAGTACGTTCACTGAATAAAACAGCTATCGCAAGTAGAAGTACTTCCGGTACTTAGAATCTGAGATATCGAGTTTTTGAAATTAGACCAATAACTGAAAAAGGCGACCGAAATTTTTGAGTATTTTCCAAGTCACATATCTTGAAAACTATCGAAAATCTAGTAAAATTTATAATGACCTTTTTTGTAGTACGTTTTCTGACGAAAAGAACGAGCCCTTGAACATCTCAATCCAATAATTAGAATCCGAGATATCGAGTTTTCAAAATTGCTCCAATAATTGGAAACGGCGCCCGAATTTTTTCAGTAATTTTGAAGACGTGGACCGTGAAAACTATCAAAATTATCGTAAAATTTATAATGACCTTTTTTGTAGTACGTTTTCTGACGAAAAGAACGAGCCCTTGAACATCTCAATCCAATAATTAGAATCCGAGATATCGAGTTTTCAAAATTGCTCCAATAATTGGAAACGGCGCCCGAATTTTTTCAGTAATTTTGAAGACGTGGACCGTGAAAACTATCAAAATTATCGTAAAATTTATAATGACCTTTTTTGTAGTACATTCTCTGACGAAAAAAATCAGCCCTTGAATGACTCATTCCGATAATTAGAATCCGAGATATCGAGTTTTGAAAATTGATCCAATAACTGAAAAAGGCGACCGAAATTTTTGAGTATTTTCCAAGTAACATATCTTGAAAACTATCGAAAATCTAGTAAAATTTATTATAACCTTTTTTGTAGTACGTTTTCTGACGAAAAGAACGAGCCCTTAAACATCTCAATCCAATAATTAGAATCCGAGATATCGAGTTTTGAAAATTGTTCCAATAATTGGAAAAGGCGCCCGAATTTTTTCAGTAATTTTGAAGACGTGGACCGTGAAAACTATTGAAACTATCGTAAAATTTATAATGACCTTTTTTGTAGTACATTTTCTGACGAAAAAAATCAGCCCTTGAATGACTCATTCCGATAATTAGAACCCGAGTTATCGGCTTTTGAATAAAATACCTCAGTTTTCTTGGAATTCACGCCTCTATTCCACTATATATACATGTATATATAGACTCACACATTCTTTCACATAATAAAAAATTTTTCAACAAAAGCGTCAGCTAACCCCTTACGTCTCTATCATCTTTTATATTTAGTAGGTCAAATAAAAGGCCAATCAATATTTTTAAAAAACACCCTCATGTCCCGTCATCCGACTACATGATGATGGCTTTCACACTACATCTCTTTTGTTTGGCTCCTCACCCTAATCCATCCAGACTACGTCATTCAATAAAATGATTGACGCATCACATGATGAATTGGCCTCTGTTACAATAACAATTATTATCATAATAATAATAATAATTGTAATCACGGATAGAAAATATCAAATAGAACATTCTACTGACAAATAGATGAATTAGTTCATTCCCTTTCACTTAAAATCCCTTTAGTATTTTACTATTTAAATTTCGTGTTAGGATCAGGGCACCTGGTGAGTGCGGTCATGTTTATTTTCAAGACCCCCCCGTGTTCTGGGTCACAAAATTCAATGTTCCAAAGTGTTTTTAATATAACGGGACGGTTAGTAATTCGAATTCAAATTTTTTATCAATTTGGCGGGAAAATTTTAAAATTTAAATTTCGCGCGAAAATTTAAAATTTGAATTTGATGGTAAAATTTTCATTAGACTTTGGGTTATATTTTAAAAAAGTAAATTCTAAAGATCTTTAAGCTCAGGAATGAAAAAAAGGTTGAATTAAATTTTAAAAGCGAAATGAGAAACAATGAATCCTCTTATTTTTATTTCAGTTACAATTTAAATTTTTTTTCTACATGTGCACTATATTTTTTTGTTTTGTAAATTATTTAACAAGAGAGCACAGTAGCACTAGAATTTAATGAACGTTAGCAAGCGACGATTCAAGGGATTAAGCTCCGGACACGAGGATTTTTATGACGTTATTGCGCTCTGTTTATTCTTTACATGGACTCGCTACTGAGTAAGCAAAATGTCCAGCTCGACTACCAACTTTCAAATTATCCTCACGTTTATGTTTTTATTTAATCATAATATTCATTAAAACAATTTAAATTACAATCTATTTTAATTAAAAAAATTTTTTTTCTTTCTATTCATTGTTTAATATCAGCTCTGGGTGTCACTGAGCAAAAATTATTACTCCGTTATTTATTTATTAAAAATTAATAATATTTTTGAAATCTCAACAAAATTTTCTCTAATTTGAGTACCCACATCAATATATTCGCTGCACTTGCAAAATATATCATTATTATATATATATAAACTACAGTATGATCTTTTGATAAAAAATTAGGCTTGTGGGTACTCCTTTCACGTGTAATTTCACGCATTACATGAATCTCATATTTATTGTCAAAAAAAAAAATTTTAGTCAAAAATAAAATTTTTTTCTAAATTTATTATTTTTCAAAAATAAATTAAAGTCAAAATAATTATGACTACTCGTTCAGAAATACGATTTCCAGTAGTTTGAGTACCCACATCAATATATTCGCTGCACTTGCAAAATATATCATTATTATATATATGAAAATTACAGTATGAACTTTTTTATCAAAACCTAGGCTTGTGGGTACTCAAAGTACGCAGAATTGCGCGCTCTACAAGAATCCAATAATCATTTATTTTAAAAAAATTAATTGAGGTCAGTACATTGTATTTTCACCTCAAGCGAAAAGATTAATTTAAAAAAAAAAAGTGTTATTATTATTCATAGCAAAGGAATCGTAAAAAAAACTATCTCAGGGCGTTTGCAGACAAAAGCCATCAGAGTTTCACCCTCACTCGATAGCTTTTCGCCCGATTTCGTCCAATCGTAACCGCCATTACTCCTCGCTCGCTATTATATGTCTCTCAGCAAATACCATTCTTATATATATATTTTTTTTCTATTTTTATCTCAACTGTTTTTTCAACTTTTTCTTATCAACGTAAATTTGGGTTCCCCTAAAAAAATTCATTCTCTCGGAAATAACTAACGAATAAAATAAAATAAAGACGCGATTTCGTATTTCAGTCACGTCGGATCTTCCTATTTATTGCTCCTTTTTTCGGATCACCGAATACCAACTAAATCATCCCTATAGACATTACTTATCTGTCTTATAACTACATTAAATTAAATCCATAAATTTTTTTTATATTTTAATTTTTAAACTATAAAATTTTTTTCGGCTATTAGAACTCAATGGAATTCGATCCCAGAATTGGAATTTCCTAGGGGAAAATATTCATTCTTTTTTTTTTTAGCACTTTTTTTCACTCCCTCTAAGCTTGCGCCGAGCAAATTCTTCTGGGAGACCACGAACAATATCGAGCGTCAAAGGTATTCGGGGTGACTGACTTGGGGTCGAAAGTGTTAATGAAAGAAAAAAGATTTTTTTCTTAAAACTGAGATTTTTTATTATTTGAGTCTGGAATTTTTTTTTTTTAAATTACTCTCAGATTCTTGTTGCGGATAAGATTCCGCGTAGAATGAGTACCAACAAGCTTACATTTGGGTAAAATGGTCACTACTCAATATATATGATATATATAAATATGAATAATAAATAGTGAAGCAAATATATTGATGTGGGTATTCAAACTACCGGAAATTTTCTCAGTAATTGAATGGTTCTAATTATTTTGCGCAATGATTGTAGGGTAAAAAAAAATAAATTAAAATTGAATTTTCTCAAAAAAATTTTTTAAAAATAAATGAGATGAATATTTGAGTACAGGGCAAAATTCCACGAAGAATGAGTACCCACATCACTGTATTTAGACTTAGTGATAATTGTCCATTTAAATTGTTAATTAATTGTTAGCAACAATTACTCAATTGTTTATAAACTTAAAAGTAAGCTTGTGGGTACTCAAACTACAGGAAATTTAATCCCGAAAGCAGTAAAAATAAGTATAGTGACAGCAGACCACAATTATAAACGTACATATGTCGCTATTGTGGCAAAGCCTCCTCTCTTTGAACTGCTGAAAAGTTTGCCAGCTTATAAGCCCATTCAATGATATAGATTACAAACGGAGCTACCTAATTGTCATTCGATAAAAGTAACAAAAGATGAAAACTCCCCTCGTCTATTCAACTATTGGGGGACTGAATTAAAAGGATGAAATTCGTCCTTCACTATATTTATTACAATTTAAAGCTTAACTTACACAACACCCTTACTAATAACAAATAAAAACCTCAATGATATATTTTTCTTTAATAAAAATTAATACCAGAATCTGCTAAATATTTCAGCAAAAATATTTTCTTTCGATTTCGATAAAAGTGTTAAATCTAGAGCAGTTATTTTAAGAAATTGTGCAATAATTTGATATAACTGAGCCCAGGGTCGGATTGTAGAGACAATTTCCTGAAGTTTGAGTACCCACGTCACTACTTTCTGTTCAATGACCCAAAATATATGAAAATAGGTATTCCAAAACATCGAAATTCAAGTATGACAGAATCCAGGCTTGCGGGTACTCATTTAACTCAGAATTCCACGTTTTGTAAGAAAATAAATATGATAAATTTGTTTTAAAAAAATGTGTATGACCCAGGAGTCATTTATGTGTGCGGTAGTGTGCCAAAATAAAAAAAAGTAAACTGAAGCAAGTTTATCGAGCGATTCCGGAGCTCCCGTAGGATTAAATGGAGATTTAATTTTTTTGGCATCCGAAATTATCAGAGCGTCCCCTCTAGCAACTGCGGGAGCGAAGTAGTCCCTTTGGTTGGTTCGGTTAGGGGATGGAATGGGATGTGATGTCAAAGCAACGCTATCAGCCAGCGTTTGAATCCTGCTTTATTCAGGGGTGGATTCGCCGAGCCATAGACAGAAACACATTTCGAGTGGTTATATTGTCACCTTGGGAATACTATTCCCTCTCTCTTTCTCTCATGCTCTCACTCTCTCTACTGCAGCTATTTTATTTACTAGTATTGTTATTTGTTTGTATAACTATAGTTAAAATGTCAGAGAACCCATTGGTTTATTTTTATTTTTTAATTCTCGCTCGTTCACTCTACGGTAAAAATTGTAAATTGGACAAAGTTAATTTTCAAAATAATTTTATTTTTATAAATATTTATGATGATAAAAAAATTTACTTTCCCAGGCGAGGTGATTTATTTAATTTACGACGATGGAAGATACCCTTGATCTTACCCCAGATCTATAACTCTATTGT
The DNA here is from genome assembly GCF_029852145.1 of Microplitis mediator. Lineage (NCBI taxonomy): Eukaryota > Metazoa > Arthropoda > Insecta > Hymenoptera > Braconidae > Microplitis > Microplitis mediator. The sequence goes on along the minus strand of NC_079977.1, from coordinate 22,375,030 downwards.
AGCTCCAGATAAATCACAAGATCTCGATAGTTATCGAGATCAAGTTCGATTGGGGGTAGATTGAAAAAATTTTTTAGGGGCCGGAGGGTTGGGGGAAGTTGGTCAGCGGTCTTCGCTCTTTCAAAAATGCATGTGACATTTTACTGTGGGGTAATTAGGTCAGGAGTTATGAGCAATTTTGTTACTGTGTGATATTTGCTAGAAAATTTTTTACTTGATTGCATATTTAAGTATGACCAAATTTTTTTTTACAAAAATCGTTATCACTAGGCTAGAGATCAGACTCTGGCATTTCCAAAACACACCCTAAAGTTTATTCTGGGGTAATTTGGACCCAAGTTATTGGTTCCGATGTCAGAAAGTATGATCTGGTCTATAATTAGCCATAACTCGGTACCTAATTACCGTAGAGACTTTTTTAAGGGCTCAAATCAAAGCTTAGGAAATCCTCTAACTTTCCAAGAGCTCAGAAATTTCAAAAAAAAATTTTATCAAATTTTTCCAGAGCTTCAAAGTCAAAATACGAAATTTCCGCGATTTCTTGCGGCCATATTACCCCCTCTGGCTCACTAACGCCATCTCTAAATGGATTCAAACTTTTTTACCCTCTACTACAGACTCTTAGCTTCAATTTCCATATTTATATTTTATCCTGCGATAATATTTCAGTTATATATAAATTCATATTCCGCAGCCTCTGCATCATCACATTAATTTACCTCAAATATTTTAAATTTCATTCATTTCCCATTTTCCAGCAGCCCCGAAAATCCTTTTAATTGCAGGCATATAATGAACACTCGAAAAAAACTCGACACACAAAATACGGTTCTATAAATTCCGAAATAATTTACCGGGAATTCAACAAAACGTTGGTTCATTTTATTTTAACATTAATTATTATAAATTAAATTCATTGTGATATATATCTATATATATAAAGCAAAATAATTTAGTGGGGATTGTAAATAATTTGGGGTTGAAACGCTAGAGGGCTAGAATAGGCAATGGAATCATGGAGGATCGCAAAGTTAAGCTTCAGTAAGCTCGATCGGTGGTATGATGGTCATATTGCTGAATCAAGGGACATAAGCTATTTCTACTCATATATATGTATATGTATATATATTATATAGCATTTGGCGTTGAATGGATGTTAACGTTTGTTTGGATGAACGGGCTATTCATTTGTCACATTATGCGTGTAGAATTGATACTCATCTGTGTAATTTAGCTAATGGTGTGACGATCGCGATATGTCGGTTTACTTTTCATTTTAAAATATATGTGAGAGCGAGATTGGGGTATTTATGTCACATATGGTCATAAGTACAAAAATTATGAGCAATGTTATAAATTATAGAATTTTAGTCCATAAAAATTTTATTTTTGACTTTGGAGCTCTGGAAAAATTTGATAAAATTTTTTTTGGAATTTCTGAGGTCCTGGAGAGTTAGGGGAATTCTTAAGCTTTAATTTGAGCCCTTAAAAAAGTTCCTACGGTAATTAGGTACCGAGTTATGGGTAATTATAGACCAGATCATACTTTTTGAGATCGGAACCAATAACTTGGGACCAAATTACCCCAAAATAAACTTTAGGGTGTGTTTTGGAAATGCCAGAGTCTGATCTCTAGCCTACAGACAACTATTTTTGTAAGACAAATTTTGGTCATATTTAAATATGCAATTAAGTACAAAAATCGGCCAGCGGCTGACGATTTCAATAATTTCACTTTTAAAAATTCCCGCGGTTTTTCAAAAATTTTTTAAATCAATTTCGAGCTCTGATTAATTATCTAGACCCAATTTAAGTCATCCCTGAGCTCCGAATGCTAATTATAATTTTTTAACAAATATCACACAATAATGAAATTTCTCATAACTCCTAATTGCCCCTCAGAAAAATGTCATCAAAATTTCCGAAGGACAAAAGTCTGCCCGATAACTTTCAAATAACGATTTTAACCTAAAAAATTTTTCATTCCCAATAAGAAGATTTTAAGGAGCAAATATCACACCGACTTAAATATCTCATAACTCTTGACCTAATTCCCCCACAAAAAAACTTTTCATATATTTTCGATAGATCCAAGTCTCCTTTATAACCTCCAAGGTCAAATTTACTTAAAAAAATAAAATCTAGACTCATAAATTTCCATTACGAGATAAAAAGGCGGATTTTTTAATTATTCGGCGACTTGGTGAACTCAATTACCGAAATAATGACTAGAGAATTAATTTAGAGTTTCTTAATGTCTAAGCCTTATAACGAAGACAATAAATAAGATAAAAAAATAGCTAGTATAAATAAAGTTGACTCTTCTCAATAATTTCTCGTGGGAGAGTCGGATACCGGGTCGTGGCGGCAGTTAGCCCTGTTAACAGTCGGATCGATTGCCTAGGGATTACTTCAGCTATATATATATATATATATACATCTATATATATTTAGGTAAGGGACCAGATCAAGTTTCAGTACTAGAGTTGGGATTTCCATGGCTATCACGATTTCTGCCCGGAATTTCTTCAGCTCGCTCGTGATAAATTATCGTTATATTCTCTACGTGATTACTTATATTTTTTTATTTATATAGATATAAATTATTACTTTTATCTGCGTTTCTTCCTTTCTAAAGTAATAAATTTACTGGATATAAATAATAATAAATAATTGAGCATTCAATCATTCAGTTAATTTTACGATTTTCAAAATTTAGAAATTTCTAACACCATATCTTCGGAAGGGGTTAATATTTTTTCAACTCATGGGAGGGTTTTGGTTACCCAAGAATCTGAACTAGTAAATGGTACCGGTTAATTGTAAAAGTATTAAGTAGTTTTTGAATTATCGGCATTTGAATAAAAAATGCGAGGACAAGTCAATTTTCTGGCCGAGGAGAAATTTTTGGGAGGACGTACCTCCAGAGGAAATTAATATTTTTTGAACTCATGGGAGGTTTTTGGTTAGCCAAGAATCTGGATTAAATAATGGCGGCAGCGGAATAAAAAAATAAAAATTAGTCTTTAAGTTCTAGACGTAAAAGTAAAAATTGAATTTTTTTTTGTATTTAAATTTAATAAATAATAATAATTTTAATAAATAAAATAATGTTTTAATTTTTTTTATGTTACAGGTGAGTGTGAAAAAAAAGAGGCATAGAATAAATACGCCAATCACGAGACCCCAGGGTGGTAACTAGTTATTTATTTTCTGATGTCAATTGCACTCTCAGTTAATTAGTAGACAGGAAAAAAAAAAAAAAAAAAAAAAAAAAAAAGTGAAAACAATGACGAGGTAAAAAAATATAGTAAACAATATTTTAACGTTGAACATAAAAATTTGATTTTTATATTACGGTAGTAATTGATTGAAGACTCTTGTTATTTAAATACACAAGTGGAGAGTCAAGAGTTGAGAGTAAAAAAAAGAGAGATGTAGAAATAGACGTCAGGCAATTGATGATAGACAGCGTGTTTAAGATATGCGGGACTAAAGCTTGTCTAAACAGTTTAAGTCAAGTGGATAACATTCTTATATTATTTTTTTAAATATTTTTAGTGACTGTTATTAATACTAATATTTTTCACGAGACAAATTGTTATGAAATATTATTTTAAACTCGATTTTTTAATGCCTGGAATTTAGAAATTTTTTCGGGGACAAATTATTAGTGGGTATGAGTTACGGATGTTATTCTGCGTGGTTTGAATACCCACAAGCATTAGTTTGGGTTACATGCACACGAAGTAATTTTTGTGTGTACTGAATAATTAGTATTTTTAATGCAAAGCAAATATATCGATGTGGGTACTCAAACTAGCGGAAATTTTGTCAGAAATTCAGTAGTAAAATTTGTTTTTAATTTAGACGCTACTGCGAAAAATTCACACACGAGCAGAATTTTAATTATGAGTGATAAAATTTTTAGAGACAAATAAAATTTATTCTTGAGTTACTGGTGTAATTTCACGTGGAATGAGTACCCACAAGCCTGGGTTTGGGTAAAATGCACACGAAGTAATTTTTATGTGTACTGAATAATTAGTATTTTTAATGCAAAGCAAATATATCGATGTGGGTACTCAAACTAGCGGAAATTTAATCACAAATTTAATGGTACAAGTAATTTTATATTTTATTATGTCTGAGATAAAAAAATATAAAATTAATGAGGTAAAAAAAAATTTTTATTTTCTTCGTAACCTATTTCCTAGCTAACACAGAGCAATTTAATGCTCCAAACGAATAGCTATCATAAAATATAATTTTAAACTAGTTTTCGCTCTATGTTTTTTTTTTTTTTTACAAAATTCGATTTCACGCGACAAGACACTTAACTATAAAGAATACTTAATATCTTATCACAATTTATCTCATTTTTTTATATTTTGCTAAAAAAAAAAATGTGCAATTTATTTTTACTGTTTAACTAAAAAAGTAAATGTATTAAGTAGTAAATACGAGTTAATAAAAGATAATTAGTTAGACCGGATTGTCGGATTGAGAGAACCAAGAAGGGAAAAATCTAATTTCTGATTGTGCAATTTATATTCCCTAGACAGTCGTAAATAACATTGTCTTTGAAATGTAATCGAGAGATAGGGAGAGAGATAGTCTTGTAGTTTAGGGTACAAAATAAAATGAAAAAAAAAAAATTACAAGATCTTGAACAAAAAGTATAATAATTCTTAATTATTATCTCAACTTTATTCTGATAACAAAACTTTTACTTTTTTAATTAATTTTTTACTGCAAACTTTATTATTATTTTTTCGACTCATCGGAGTGTTTTGGTTACCCAAGAATCTGCACTACAAAATGGCGTCGGTTAATTGTAAAACTATCAAGTAGTTTTAGAATTATAAGCATTTGAATGAAAGCCGCGGCTGAGGATCGATCAATTTATTTATAACTAAAAAAGAGGAACTTTTGGAGGTTGTAGCTCCGGAGGTAATTAATATTTTTTCAACTCATGGGAGGGTTTTGGTTAGCCAAGAGTCTGGACTAGAAAATGGCCCAAGCGGATTTCCAAAATAAAAATAAATTTTTTTAAAAATGATGCTCGAGTAGAAATATGTGGGAAAAATTGTATAGCAATAAGCTGCAAGTACTTGGGTCTAATCACGGAGATAAGTAACGAAAGAGTAAAAAAAAAGTGGCATAAGTAGGCGCTAGTTGACTTTGTATACACGCAAGATCGTCGCGTCAATTCATAGAGTCGAGGGCTTTCAGCTGAACACATTAGTGGCCATTGTTGCTACCAGTCACGTCACATCCCCCCACATAAGAGTCTGCCGTCAGCTATCACGTACCTGTGACCTCACGCCTACGATCTAATTCCAAGTTATTTTTCAGAGACAGTTAAATATCGCGTTTTTTCGGATTCTTTTTATTTTTTTATTTTTCAACAAAAATTTTATTTCGGTAGTGAAGCTGAGCCATTTCCTAGAGAAATAAACTCATGATTTAAAGCAGTTGCTGCTATGAAAAAAGAAATAAATAAACTGAAAAGAGGTGAGGAGAGAAGAGAAGGGGTGGAAATAAAGAAAAAGATCTTTATTTTAGCGCGTGGACTTATTTCAAGCAAACTGTAAGCGTGCTCTGATTAATGGCCGTGTTTTAGGGGATTTTTTTATTTTTTTATTATTTACGTACTTTTTTATTCTTTTGCTGATTTTCGGACGGTTAATTTTTGATTACGATTAATATTTCGTATATAAATAAAAATTATTCTTCATTTTAAAAATGTGACAGCGCCATCTTCTGATTCAGCTTCTTGGCTAACTAAAACCCTCCCACGAGTTCAAAAAATTTTAATTTTCTCCGGAAGTACAATCTCCCAAAAATTCCTTTTTTGTCAGCCACAAAAAAGTGACTGATCCGCATTCGCGGCTTTCATTCAAATGCTAATAATTGTAAAACTACTTGACAGTTTTACAATTAACTGGTGTCATTTTGTAGTGCAGATTCTTGGGTAACCAAAACCCTCCCATGAGTTCGAAAAATTTTAATTTCCTCCGGAAGTACAATCTCCCAAAAATTCCTTTTTTGTCAGCCTCAAAAAATTGACTGGTCTGCATTCGCGGCTTTCATTCAAATGCTAATAATTGTAAAACTACTTAATAGTTTTACAATTAACCAATGCCATTTTGTAGTGCAGATTATTGGCTAACCAAAACCCTCCCATGAGTCAAAAAAATATTAATTTCCTCCCGAGATACAGGTCCTCAAAAATCCCTCCTGTCTCCGGTATGAAAAAATCGTGCTTTTGCTTATTGTTTATTAAAATTACCGTTAATTAAAAGTGACTTAAAATTTTTTGAATAAGCCGACGCCATTTTGAAGACCAGGTAATTGGCTAACCAAAACCCTCCCATGAGTTGTAAAAATTTCAATTCCTTTTGAAATTACAGGCTTTTAAAAATAAGAATTAAAAAAAATTAGTAATTCGAAGCTTTTAGCGGACAACAATGGGTTTAAAGTTGTCTAGTCAAATAATTGCATAAATAGGAATGGGTATAGAAGGGAAGTTAAATAAAGGGTCCATGGGCAGGTTGGTGAGCTATAAGGGGAAAGGGGTGAGGGGGAGAGGGAAAAGTCGAGAGGGAGAATCGTAGTCGCGATCAATTGTGTTGTGAAACTGGCGCTAGTGCTCTGGTACAGCAGCAACTGCTACTGCATTGTCGGTATAAAGTTGAGAATTATACATTGGAAACTTGGAATGGCAGGAAGGAAGGAAGGAAGGAAGGAAGAAAAGATAGAACCTGTGGGTAGATTCGGATATGGACGTACGTATTGGTATCCTGCAGTTGCACCAACTTTTTTTTTTCTCGATTCTACTTTCATTACAACTAAAATCACAATACCGTCTTAGAGATTGTATTTCTTAAAATGTACAGCGATTCGATTCCCAGGTTAATTTTTATTCAATTACTAAAGAGCACTCGGATCCTCATCGAGAAACGCGGATTTGATGTTATTTTTAATTGTTACCCGATTCCCGGTTGGTTACTTAATTTCAGAAATTATTCGAGATATCGAATTAACGGTAACGAACCGTTACTTTATTTTTGGATCATTTATTTAGGAGAGAAATATAAATTTTTTGTTGAAAAGGGAAGTATTTTAAGACTTGAATTATTTCGATAAGTAACTTATGAATTTACGGAAATTTTTCTGAGTTATGGGAGGGTTTTGGTTAGCCGAGAATCTGCACAACACAATGGCGCCGGTTAATGAGAAAAATATTCATTAGCTTTTGAAATATCGGGATTGGAATGAAAATTGCGAGCGAGGACCAGACGTTTTTTGGGCTGACAGAAGAATTTTCGGAAGGGGGTAAAAATTTTTTTGACTCATGGGAGGGTTTTGGTTACCCAAGAATCTGCATTACAAGATGGCGCCAATGAATTTTTGAAATATTCATTATTTTTTGAATGATAAACGAAAAATGCGAGTGAGGACGGGCCTATTTTAATATAGAAGGAATGAAGAATTTTGTGAACGCGGTTTCTCGGGAAGAAACTAAAATATTTTTGACTTATGGGAGGTTTTTGGTTAGCGAATAATCTGAACTTGAAAATGGCCTGAATTAAATTAAGAAATGAAAATTATTTCGTGAGCTGAAAATTTTCTAAGTCCCACAGATGAATTTTTTTTAAACCGACGATCTGTTATGTAGTTTTTAATTAATTAATTAATAATAAAAAAATAAAAATTGAGAGACGGATGCACTAGAATGATAGTAGAGTGTAGATAAAAAAAAGGAAGCCGTGGGTTTCAAGGAAACGGAAAAAGTCGGGATCTATCACAAAAATGATAAACGACAAAAAATGGGTGATTATTTAACTCGAGTTCCGGTTGAGAGTAAATATAGAATTTATGATTAAAAGAAAGAGGAACAAATAGTGTTAATTGAAGAAATAAACCGGGAATGTTTTAATTCACAATGAGGTTGTGAGCGGAATCGAATCTTTATTAATAAATTACCTCGCTTTTGTTACTTCTCAGGAATGGCTTTTGTTTTCAACCCTTTGCTCTGTTCTTTAGAGTTTGCTACCAAGTCTACTATCGATTTTCTCCCTCAAATGTTTCAGTTTCGTTATTTACTTCAATTAATACTTCTGGTGCCTTTTTCCCGGCGGTTACTTCTGAGGACCGATATCTCGAGCGGGTTTGAAAATTTTTTCAACTCATGGGAGGGTTTTGGTTAGCCAATTATCTGGGCTACAAAATGGCGCGGGCAGAATGAAGAAATAAAAATTATTTTGTGTGTAGAGGGCGATTGAGTGCAAAAACCGATTTTTTCGAAAATTTGACGTATTTTTTATTAATGAAAAATTTAATTATTAATTAATGGAATGATTTACTGAAAATAATAGATATTGATATACTTTGGTAGTGGTAGTAGAGTTTTTTATGTCAATATCACTTTGCAGAGACAATCAAAATAGAATGCGACAGATGAGGAAAAGAAACTCGAAGTAAAAAAATATTTAATCTAGTAATGCGACGTTATTTGTGAAACTTTTAAATCGCACACGACTGTGTCTATTTGTCGGAGCTTCTACAAGTTTTACTTAAAAATAAAATTTCAATATTAAATTAAATTAAAAATTTAATCAATTTTTCTCTGCCATTATTTTCGCAAAAATTCAATTTCTTTTAAAATTAAATTTGAGGAACAAAATAAAATTTTAGATCAAAATCATAATATCTATATTGTAGAGAAGACTCTGGCATTTTCAAAACACACCTTAAATTAATTCTGGGGTAATTTGGGTCCTAGGTATCGGTCCCGATATAAAAAAATACGATTTTGTCTTCAATTAACGATCACTCGGTACCTAATTATCGCAGAGACTATTTTAAGGGCTCAAATTAAAGCTTAGGAATTTCTCTAGTCCTCTAGGATGTCAAAAATTTTCCAAGAAATTTTTATCATACTTTTCAAGAGCTTAGAAGTAACGATAAAAATTTCGAAAAATTTTTTGGTTCCATTTTACCCCCGAAAATATTCTAAAATTTTCTTATTAATTTTTTTGACTCGCGGACCATAAACTAGAGACTTTGAGCTTCGATCTACACTTTTCTTTATTTACTCAAGACGATTTTTGACAATTTTCAGTACCGAATTTCCAAACTCACAGACTTGAAATCATTTTAAAATCAAAGACAGACTAAATAATGGCTACTGAATAGGAAAATAAAGTTTGATGTGAACTCTAGTATATTTGTAATGGACTAAGGCATTAAATTGGCAGGTGACAGATATAAATTACTGTAAAATACGCTAGTAAATTAACAAGAAATAGATTTATTTATTTATAAATTGGATAATATAAGCAGCAAGGATATATATCGGTTTTAAACGTGACTTGGAGGTTGTCACGATAAAGTTTAGACTAGAAGACTTGGGTGTGCAAGAAATTGCCACCATTACGCGTCTTGGACAATCAGTGCAAGACAAACGGGAAGAATACTGATGATACCGTCGTCTATTTTCTCAAGAGAACAAGAAATAAAGAACAAAAAAAAATATATTACGGAGAAGAATGGGGAAACGGACTTTGTTGAAAAAGTTTCGGCGCTGATTTGCATCCTGAGAAAGAATGAAGGGAGAGAAAATTAGGCTGTAGTAATGCTACGACTTTCAATTGAGCTTGGACTTTTTCCAAACTTACCTTCCCTACGGCTAAGTCTGCTTACTTTATTTCTCTTATTTATTCACAAGAAAGGAATTTATTTTTTTATTTTTGATGCAAGAAAATTAGCTGTTTCTCAACTTTTGATGAAATTTAATTTTTTTTTGTTGAGTCTTTTTAAAAATCATTGTCGAGATTTTGTTCAGTGAAAAATTTGCTAGAGTTCGAGTACCCGCAAGATCGCAATCAAAAAATTGAAAAATTAATTTTCCAAATTTGAATTCATTTCTAAAACTGATTTTTTGGAATATAAAGTGGACAGTAGACTAGGAAATGTCGGGGCGAGTTGAATGAATACCCACAACAATATATTTAGGTCATCAAAAAAGTGAGTAATTGTCACATTTAAATAAATATCAGTTTAATTGCACAATTATCAATTTGTTGTAAAATAGGGTCATGGGTACTCTTTCCAACGGAAATTTTATCAGGAATTCGAATCTCGCACTCGTGCGACCGTCAAACAAAATATAAGAAAAAAAAAAGTGACATAAATTTTCAAAAAATGTTAAAAATTATTATAGAAATCAATGAATGTTATTTCTGAGTACTCGACGAAATTCCACGTAAAATGAGTACCCACAAAGCGGTATTACACACAAGTGATTATTTGTTAATTAAATTGTTAAATAATTGTTAATGAAAATCACTCAATTGTTGGTCGGATAAAATTTATTGATGTGGGTACTCATTTTACTCGTAATAATATTTCCTGTACTGACAGAATGTTTATAAATATGAAAATATATATGGTGATTATTAAAAATAAAAAATAATAGTTTTTAATGAAGTTGTTATAGAGAGGACAATATAGCCGTATAAATTATCTCATTTCCTCTTTAATTTTAATAGCGAGGGCATCGAATGAATCGGATAACGACTTTCGACCACCCTCATCGTGCCATTAGAGAAAAATTCAATCGCTTCGATTATCCCGTCATGAATTATTCTACAAGTATCACGTCCACTGATTTTAATTTTCACTTTATCTACTCTAACAATTGCTATTTATCATCATTAATTTTTAATCCTATCATTTTCAATAAATTATTAATTTTCCTATACTTCATTTTTTTCTTTATTTTCAATTCGCGGTTTTTTTTCTATTGCGTTCTGAGCCTGTAGCTCATTTCCTATGGATTTTTTTATAAAAACTATTGAAATAGTTCTTGTAGTACAGATTTCTCGCATTGCAACAGAATTTTTTTCATACCAATACCTCAATCCTAAGCCAAGATACAGCAATTTAAAGTTATACATTTTGATTCCGCGGAAACCGCGAGTCGCGTTATTGTCATTTTATTGATTAATTATAAGACGAATTGTAAATAAAAATAGTTTTGATGGAATGTTATGATCAGTAAGTGTTGTAATCTGTCACGAATCACGCGGTAGTGAAATAGTACAGACAAGTGTAGGAGGAAGAGAGTGGAAAGTGTACGGAAAGGGAGAAATAGCGGATTGGAAACTATGCCTATTAATATCCTGGGGCGTCGAATTGAGACTGGCTGACCGCAGAGGGTGAGACCGACAACCGTTTTCGGGGTGAAGATTCGCGCCAGGTTTATTGTCGCTGTCAGATATATATATATATATATATACCAGGGTTTAGTACTAGTGGTAGTAGAGGGTAAGCGATCAAGCGTAAACTGTCGATAGCTGATTCCTCCGACAGAATTTATGGAATTTACTATAAATAGTTATTTTATTTTTTCAGTTATATTACTTATTCATCTGACAAAATTTAATCAACCTAATATCAATTATTTTTTAATAAAAACGGTTATATATTTTTAATAATTTAGGAGCCGGTATGATATTCAATCAAGAGCTTTGAGTAAGCAGGAAAAGATGAAGGGAAAAAAAAATAGGTTTAACCTTTTTATCCTAAATAATACATTTATAAGAATAGAAGGGACCAAAGAGGACGAGGATCTGAAGAAAATTAAGGATAAAGTAGTTTACTGAGGGTCCTGGGGTTCGAAACTTTTAGAGAAAGGAAAATAAAGTGAAGTTTATTTTTTTTTTTTATATGAAAATTTATATCGTGTTCATAAAGATAAAATTTAAATTTTTATTCTGATGTATTCATTATTTTTAATTCGATAAATCGATTCATGCTTCGAGATATCGATTTAAGAATATCGATATTTTGATGCTTGAATCGATGTGAAAATGAAAATTTTTATACATCAATTCGAAAATTTCGATATATCGGCTTGAACTTCGAAATATCGATACAAAATTCGATCTATCGACTCAAACTTCGAGATATCGATTTGAAACTTGATGTATCGATTCAAAGTTCTCGATATATTGACTCGAATTTCGATATATCGACTCAAACTTCGAGATATCGACTTGAATTTCGAGATATCTATCGAAATTCGACCTATTAACTCAAACTTCGAGATATCGATTTAAAATTCGATGTATCGGTTCAAAGATTTCGAGACATTGACTCGAATTTTGATCTATTGACTCAAGCTTCGAGATATCGATTTCAAAATTCGATGTATCGATTTAAATATTTCGAGATATCGATTCGAATTTCGAGATCTCGATTCGAAATTCGAGTTAATGATTCCGTATTCGATACAAAAATTTTCAAACTTCGAGATATTGCCCTAAACTTCGAGTTATCGATTCAAAATTCGAGGTATCGAAAAACAAAAAAATTCTCAACCTCAAAATTAAAAATTTAACTAATAATCCAGGATTCAAAATAAAAAAAATGAATTTTTTTTTGTTACAGGTATGTACCGTATTTACGTCCTTTGTCTTAATCAAGTATTTCACTAGAAGGTAATTTCGGCTCAAATAGACTAATTAACTGCGAAAACTATTGAGTAACGAAAAGAGGTGTAAAAAAAAAGTACATATATTTTCTTATTTTGATTGTTTTGAACTCTCTTTGAAAGCGTCTTTATTAATAGTGATCCGTATAAGCAAGAATCGTGAATCATAATTTTATTTTTACCCAACGTCAAAACTTACGTTATGCTTCCTTTCATCTCGTGTGTCATACGGAACGGAAGTAAAAGCTCTCAACCCTCAACTCTACAGTCTACACTCAACACTAGTGAACTCTGTAGTCGGCGTCACTCGATTTAATCTCACTCTCTCTTTCTCTCTCTCTCTCACTCACGCTCATTGACTCGCGCTCTCTCTGTCGGAAGCTCGTTTGTGCGCCCTCTGACTGCAGTCTGCAAACGACTCGAACCGTAAATCGCACATGACCACACGGCCTTTGCCGTTCCGCGTAAACGATAAAAAAAACAAACGAATAAAAAAATACTAGACGGCGAAAAAAAATTGTAGCAAAAATTTTCTAGCAAAAAATCTGAAGCTTACATACATTTTTTTTAATTTCCCGCTTAAATATTGATTTGACTGAAAATTTCATTCATACATTTTTTGTAGAGAATTGGAAGCCCTACAATAAAGGTCTGATTTAATTTTTCGATATTTTCAATTCCTAAACAATAATCCCAATTTCAAAATTCAAATTTTGAATTTCGCGCCAAAATTATTAATTTTAATTTTGAATTTAGCGCTTTAAATATCGAATTTAGGTAAAAAAGTTATATGAACTTTTTTTTCGAAATGAAAAGCTCGAAAAAAATGTATTCCTTTATATTTTTGATAACTTGAATATTCAAGCCATAATATAAATTTAAAAATTGATACCTCTCCAACGGGATTTTTATTTTTTTGAGACACAAGTCAGACAGGTCAACGGAGACTTATGCACACTGGACGTTGTTATAACGAGAAAAGTTTGCCCGAAGCTATTCTGAGTATTGAAATAGAAAGGGATAAGTCGTCGTGCATAACCCATGTACTCGGTAGTTACCCGACCGCCCGCGGCTGTCGCAAAACCGAAAAAATAAACCATCGAATAATGCTGGCTATTTTATCCGCTATACGTCAATTTAAAATTTTTTCCCTCGCTAACATTTTACTCCTCAATAATTTAAAAAAAAAATTCCCTTAAAAAGAAATTATTTATTCTTTTTTTTCATTAAAATTTACCAACGAAATTATTTATTGTCTTAAGAGCTTGAATAATTTACAAGATTTTAAAATACTGATACTTCAATTTCAATTTACTTGATAATTCATTAAAGTTTCCAATTATTTTGACATTTACTGACGGCTTCCGTTTAATTCTCATTTAAATATTTATCATGCTTGAAAAATTTCTATCTTAAAATCATCTGCAGTCCGCTTTTTATACCACAAGTCATTCGTATGACCTATGGGTCAACAAAATGGCGCGTGGTTACAAAATGGTGGCGACCGCGAAAATTTGAATTTATAAATTAATTTTCTCTGTGACAATTTTAGATAATTAGACATCATGGGGGGTCACTGGAAAGGAAATTTAATTTCCTACAATTTTTGACTCATTGAAAATTTTTGTCAAGTCGATATTTTCAAAGTTTCGGGCATAGAAACAAAAAAAAAATTATTAATTTCTTTGGGTGGCGGTAACTTTTGAACTATCGATCCTAGGATGTTTTTTGTGAGGACAGAAATTGTAGGAAATTAAAGTTTCTTTTGAACGACCTCCTATGATGTCTATTTATTTTTCATATTTTGTCAGAAATGATCATTTAAAAGTGGGAGGAGTTTTTCTTGGAATATATTCAATTTTTAAAGACAAGAATATATAAATATATGTAAGAATAAATTGATAGTTGTAATGATGAATAATTTAAGTAAAATAAAAGTGAAATTAAAAAATACTTAGATGCTGTTTTAAAAGTTATCTGTTGTCTCTTTGAAAAGTTGGTGAATTATGACTTAACTTTTCTCAACAAAACTTTCATATGTATATATGAGGGTAGAAAAGTTATAACTCCTAGTTTGAACAACTTTTCTGACAATGATTTACGATTAAATTGAAATTTCCATTCATTCATTTATTTTATTCAACTTTATTTAGAAAATTATAAATTATTAAACATAACCAGGATATTAATGTCCCATTTTTGGGGCAGATTTGACTCGTGGGAATTCTTAAATGTCTCAAAAAAATCACCCCCGATTCAAATCACTTATTTTTTTCGTCAGAATTGAGTCCAATGTCAAAAATAGAGTAAATTTTAATGCTGCAAATTTAACTGACGATATCTCCGCAATAAATGGTCATAAAAATATTCAAAAATTTGTAATCTAAAGCTTAAAGTATATACTTTTAAAATATATACTGATATCAAGCCCAATAAAATTTTCTCACCCTAAATTTTTGAAATCAAAACTGAAAAACGGCTTCGGGAAAAATTCCATCGGTTTCTGAATCTCGATATTTATGAAAAAAAATTTTTTTAAAAATGATTGAGCTCAGGATCTCAAAATAGACATTTCAAGCTTTAAAAAAAATTTTTTTTGATTTTCGTATCTCAATTCTAACCTAAGTTACGGAAGTTGAAAGCGGGAAATTTAAAAAAATACCGATTTCCCGCGCGCAAAATCGCTAGATCTAATAAAATTACTTTCTGTTTTTTGTGTTTGGCTGAGAACATATTCAGCGGGATAAGAAAGACAATTTACGGTGATTATTAAATATAAAGAACTGTAAGAATCGGGTTAATTGAAATAATTAATGAAAATTTTGAACGGAATGCAATTTCGGGAATTCTCTAATTGAGCGGTTTTGTTCCTTAGTTGGGCAATCTCTGACGATCGTCTGGATTTCTGGCACGTTAATTGTCATACGTAAGACGCTTAAGCATTGTTGGCTGTTAATTAAGATATCGCGATCCGAGTCATGGCGATAAAAATAATTTTAAAAAAATTCATTCGCAAGAAAACAATGGCTCCATTTAATGATAACTATAAATAATATAATCGAGTAATGAACTCAATTTTTTTTTCAGCCATCTGGCTCTGGGGTATTGACTCGGCACTTGACGATGATATATGTATTTTTAACCTCTGACATCTGGCTAATGTTTAATTACTTTTGATATTTATTTTAATAATGGACTTTAGTCCGCGTGTGAGATCGGGGGTTAGAGTATCGATATCTCGGTAAATAATCGACGTATGACAAAGAAAAAATATTTAATTCAAAGCTTGAAGTATCTAGATTACGATTAAAATTAACTGTAACTCCAAAAAAATTTTGGGAACATTTTCGGGGGTGAAAAGAACCCAGGAAAATTTTCGAAATTATTGTCATTACTTTGAAGCTCTGGAAAAGTTTGATAAAAATTTTTTTTCGAATTTCTGAGGTCCTAGAGGACCAGAGGAATCCCTGAGCTTTAATTTGAGCCCTCAAAAAAGTCTCTACGATAATTAGGTACCGAGTTATCGGTAATTGAAGGTCAGATGATACTTTTTAGATCGGGACCAATAACTAGGGCCCAAATTACCTCAAAATAAATTTATGGGTGTGTTTTGGAAATGCCAGAGTCTGATAAGGAATTTCTGAACACCGGTTGTTGTTTACAAAAATTTGTTTCGAAGCAAATGAATTACGAATGGAAAATTTGTAAATACAGATAATTGATGCTCATTAGTAATCATAAAGTAAATTTTTTTAACGAGTGACTGATAGATAATGACGTTAAATGTCAATAGTAATAATATATGAGTATTGGTTAATATGATGGTGCGAAAAGTAATAAGGACAGGTGTGAAGATTCCGAGGTGAAAGCATGAGAAAGTGAGTGGGAGAGAGATATGACGGGTTGCCTCGGGATAATAATCGTGCAGCATACCAGAGGTTCTTGACTCGGATAATATATAAACGCTTAAGGATGCAGATGAAAGTCGATCAAAGCCGCCGCTCTGGGCTGCTCTAAATTCATTTCTAAGTGTCGCGAGTCGGTTTGTCATTAATTTAATATTTGGGGAGTATCAAATTTTTTTTTTAATAAATTCTTTGCTTGAGGGTATAAAGCAGCTCTCGATTTGTAAAAAATGTATACAAAATTTCATTGTAGGGTAATTAGGTCACGAGTTATAAGATATTTATTGGAATTTAATATCTAGAAATTATCAAACATTTTTTTGGATAAATTACGCACCGGAGGTTATAAAGCAGACTTTGATTTCTCGAAAGTTAGATGAAAATTTATTGTGAGGTAATTAGGTCAGGAGTTATAAGAAATTTTAATCCTGTGTGATATTTGCAAGAAAATTCGCTGATTAATATTCGGAGCTCAGGGATGACTTAAATTGGGTCTAGATAATCAGTCAGAGGTCGAAATTGATTTAAAAAATTTTTGAAAAACCGCGGGAATTTTTAAAAGCGAAATTATTGAAATCGTCAGCCGATGGCCGATTTTTGTACTTAATTGCATATTTAAGTATGACCAAAATTTTTTTTACAAAAATTGTTGTCAGCAGTCCAGAGATCAGACTCTGGCATTTCCAAAACACACCCTAAAATTTATTTTGGGGCAATTTGGACCCAAGTTATTGGTTCCGATCTCAAAAAGTATGATCTGGTCTATAATTACCCATAACTCAGTACCTAATTACCGTAGAGACTTTGATAAGGGCTCAAATCAAAGCTTAGGGATCCCTCTAACCTTCCAGGACCTCAGAAATTCAAAAAAACATTTTTATTAAATTTTTCCAGAGCTTCAAAGTCAAAATTCCAAATTTTCCCGCTATCACACAAGTATTTTTCGCCTCTAGTTCAGCCCGCGTTCTTTCTGTCAGCTTCAGAGACTGCAGGTATGCAATTTGTGTAACTAGTAATCAGCTAAGAGCCTTTTGAAGTCGAGGGCATTAGCTAGTGACATTTTAATGGGCAAAAAGTGGGCATGGGACCCAAACAACAGTAATGAGATAAACAGGAATGTTTTGAGTTTAAATGAGAAGCAAATTTTTTAACCGACTTAGATTACCTTTAAAATTGAAGCAAAGCAGGTGCAGAGAAAAGACAACCGAAGAATAATCTCTTTGCCGGCAGGTGCGCAAGCTGCGAGTAACAACATCAAATCATGATTCATGATTCATGACGGATAATGTTTATTTTTTTCTACCCTACGGCGTAATATATTGCAAGTACGCACTGCAATGGCTGGCTGTTGGCTCTCACTTGTGAGAAAATTAGTTGATTTGAATTATCGTACATCTCCCACGAGTTAACGCCTCCCCCGCGGGCTACGCAATTATTTACAAATTTTTTTTACATTATCAGGTCTTTTATTTTTGTAAATCTTTACGACATGTGTGCATGTGTGTTGAATATATTTTTTACCAGCAGACAAAATTTATGAGCATTCAGGTTTTTTAGAAATTTTAGATCTCGAACACTTTCAAGTGCGATATCTTTCAAAATAATGAATTTATGGAAAAAATGAATGAATGCTTTTTTGTAGGAAATTTTAAGAGCTACAAAATTGTATCAGTGCATTTTTATCGTAACTTTGATAGTTTAGCAGAAATTTTGATATATAGATCAATAGATTTGATGGGAAAATTTTTTTTCGAATTTTTAGGGCTCGAATAGTTTGCGTTACGAGATCTTTTAAAATAATGAGTTTATAAAAAAAATGAAAGAATGCTTTCTTGTAGAAAATTTTAAGAGCTACAAAATTGTATCAGTGCATTTTTATCGTAACTTTGATAGTTTAGCAGAAATTTTGATATATAGATCAATAGATTTGATGGTAAAATTTTTTTTCAAATTTTTAGGGCTCAAGTACTTTGCGGTACGATATCTTTCAAAATAATGAGTTTATAAAAAAAATGAATGAATGCTTTCTTGTAGGAAATTATAAGAGCTACAAAATTGTATCAGTGAATTTTTATCGTAACTTTGATAGTTGAGCAGGAATTTTGATATATAGATCAATAGATTTGATGGGAAAATTTTTTTTGAGCTTTTGAGAGTTCGACCACTTTGAAATACGATATCTTTCCAAGTAATTAGTTTAGGTGAAAAGTGATAAGGAACTTTTTTGTAGAGAATTTAAAGAACTCAAAAATTTTATTTTTTAAGTAAACTTTGAAATTTTATTTTAACTGAAAATTCAAAAGTTGAATAAATATATAAGTATATATATTTTCACTAATAAGAAAGTTCATTACCTCGTGTTTGCTCGTTTCTAAATCTACTGCAATAAACATAATAATCTAAACTCATTCTATACCCAAGGTATACAAATATAAACAAACATAAACATACTAAAGTTACAAGTAATTACAAACCCGAGTTGAGTGAATCCTTTGCTACGCATCCAATGTTTGTCATTTTTTAATTACTTTTTTTTTTACGTCTATTTTTTATATGCATTAAAAATATACGTGACCTAATTCGTGAAAGTACGATGATATTAAATTACCAATTATTTAAATATAATAAAAAATTATTAAATTGGTAATATGTCATTTTAGATATTAATAACCTACAGCAGATAAAATATTGAATATTATGATCAATTTCTCTCTGACATGAAAGGTCAAATGTTACAAATTACCCACATGAATTTATTCCAATTATTATTACTATTGGTATTATCATTGTACTAAATTATTGAGCAAAAAAATTTTTTTTTTCATTTAACCCACAATTTTTCTAAAACTATCAGAGATAGATAGACATCATAGGAGGTCTTTTGAAAGGAAATTCAATTTCCTACAATTTTGGTCCTTAAAATAATTATCCTAGGATCAAAAGTTTAGAAGTTAGGGCCGTATGAAAAACAAGAAAACAAATTTGACTTTTTCCAAAAATCATTATAATACTTTGGGCACCTGTAACTTTTAAACTATCGATCCTAGGATAATTTATTACAGGAGTAAAATTGTCGGCAGTTAAATTTCCTACAATTTTGGTCCTCAAGAGAATTATCCTAGGACCAAAAGTTTAGAAGTTAGGGCCATAGAAAAAACAAGAAAATTAATTTGACTTTTTCCAAAAATCATTATGATTCTTTGGACGCCTGTAACTTTTAAACTATCGATCCTAGGATAATTTATCACAGTAGTAAAATTGTAGGCAATTGAATTTCCTACAATTTTGGTCGTCAAAAGAATTACCCTAGGACCCAAAGTTTAGAAGTTAGGGCCATATAAAAAATAAGAAAATAAATTTGACTTTTTCCAAACATCATTATAATTCTTTGGGCGCCTGTAACTTTTAAACTATCGATCCTAGGATAATTTATTACAGGAGTAAAATTGTAGGCAATTAAATTTCCTTTTCAAAGACCATATATGATCTATGTTTATTTTTTATAGTTAATGAGATATAGAGCCATAAACATTTTGATATAAAAGTATTGACGGTTTGCTACTAAAAATGTTGGGTTCTTTTTTTGGATAAATTATTTGTTTTAAAATTTGTTTGAATATTTTTTAAAATGAAGCTGAAAATATGTAATGGATGAAATAAATTGAAAATCGGAGAAAGAATTGATAGAAAATTTTTAGGGGAGGTCTGTTACGATTAAATGATAACGTCTGAGGTAATAAATCAAAAATACAAAGGATTATATATGTAGATGTATATATATGATAATGACTGGCAAGTTGCAATTGGTAAATATAAAATTCAAAAAATATCTTTAGTTAGTCCTCACATGCAGATATCAATCATGATAACAAAAAAAATGCTTCAAGTTCAAGACGTTTCTTATAAATCGTTTTCGCACTTTTACTTGGCGGTAATGGGGAAGCTCCAGGGGAGGGGGGTGAGGGTGAAAAGAAGATGATATATTAAATTTCGAACGTGCGTTGGGTCATGACAGATTCACTTAACATGATTTATCGATATTTTTTGTATATTGATATTTGTTTTTATTCGCCAATGGATTTAAATTTTTTAATATTTTTTTATGAATTTCCGAAGGAAAAAATTTAATAAATAAAATTTTGAGGATAACTATAAAGGTTTTTGATATTTGGACGTGATAAATTATATTTTTAAGTAAAATGACTTTGATACTTTAAAACTTGACGAAATTCTGCGTAAAATGAGTACCAACAAGCCTAGGTTTGGGTAAGATGGTCAGTATGCAATTTTTTTTGGAAATAATTATTATTAATAATGATACATTTTTTTGGAATCCAAATATAGTCATGTGGGTACTCAAACTAGAGGAAATCGCATTTCTGAAAGGGTGGTGTTGTTCATTTTGCCGAATTGTTAGGCTACAGAAAATTTAGTCTGTTGTTCAAAAGTGATTTCGATTCAAAATTTTTTTTTAGTGAAATGAAAGTGGTCAGAGGGTTACTGATGTAATTTCACGTGGAAAGAGTACCCACAACCTTAGGTTCGGGTAAAATGGTCACAACACAATATGTATGGTACATATATGTATGAATAATAAATATTGAAGTAAACATATTGATGTGGGTACTTAAACTACAGGGAATTTTGTCACGTAAAATAATACATTAAAAAAAAAATAAAATTTAAAATAATTAAAGTGACTTACCACCACAGGGGCAGGGGTGATATTTTGAAGACAGACCTGAAAAAAAAGTTCGTTAACTTGAAGTTGCAAAATGTTTTTTTTTATTTTAATATTAATAATGAGACAAGATGTCATAAATGTTAGAGTAGTGCATTGCGGCAAAAAACACTTGGATCATTAGAGAAATGAAAAGGGGGAGTAGAGAGGGTGGGAGGTGAGTCATCTGCGATCACAATCCCATGAGTAAAGATCACGTCCCCTGGCATATACTGGGAATGGAAAGCGCATTTATATATGTATATATGTATATGTATATATAATAGCATCCGAGCGCATTGATCAGTGTCCAGGGACATCCCCAGGCCTCCCGTACCCTAGTAACAGTAACATTCGAGGTTATGTCACACGAAATCGCATAAATAACAAAATTCCTGGGTGATTCTGCTCAGAAATGGATACAGGTGATTAATTTGATATTTGTCACTGTTCATAAGCTATCTTACCCATCCCCTCATGATAATTAATCATCCTAATTAATAATGCATTAAAACTTTTCACCGACTTTTTATATATTTACACTTTGACTTTTGATATATCGAAAAGTATCAGAGATAAAAAATAATGGAGGTGCTCAAAATTTTTGTCAGGCTTTTGGCTACAATTTTGAAAAAAAATTTGTCGAAAAATTTTGATTAGATACCGAGATAATGAATGAGAAAGATTGGAAAGTGGGAAAAATTGTTAACTATATTAGAGATAAAATTTTCAAAAAATGTATATGTATATATATGTAGGTATTATAAATGTAATTTATATATGAATAACAGGGTATATAGTTACTAGAGAGCGTGTTCATGTAATCCGCTTACTGAATGCATCAACAAGCATCAGAATCCCGAAACTTACAATGAAGCGAAGCATCAGCCGGCTTTCGGGTGATCCGAGTTTGCGACTGTCATCCTTGTCTGCGACTCGAATACTCTGTTCTGTTGAGCTACCGTTAAGTTGGACATCTTAATCTCCAGCAAAAGAAATAAAATAGAAAACCGATCTTATGGACCGATGGATTTGTGTAATTTGACGACCAAAAATTTTTTTTTCACTCTAAGTACCAGATAAAGATTATTAACGTGATGTAATTCAATAGAGGACGAGCCGATTCTATTTCGTGGCCGTAATAACGTATCTTAAACTTCATCTTTTTTTTAAATTTTTAAAAGACGGAGAATTTAAATTTAGAAAAAAAAATTCACTAGTTTGTTTTTTCGGCCGGATTTTTACTAATGCGCAACTATTTACAGGCCGGAAAAAGTATTCTGTGTATTTTTTCGATAATTGTAGGAATAAATTCACGGAATTTAAATTTTTTGGTTCTTATGGTGGCGCCTAGTAAGAAAAACTCGAAAAAGAGATGGAAAAATTTTTGTCTTTGGACACGAGGCATGAGGCGGATGGAGACGGATGATACTATCGAGATATTTTGTCAAAAAGTGGCCTGTAACTTTGCTCCTGTTGGGAATAACTGTATACAATACAAACGTTTTTTGTTTGTTATGATGCCCTCTAATAGAAAAAACCTAAAAAAGTCCCCAAAAAAATTTTAATTTTGACTTAGGACCCATATGAGGATAAATGAGGCAGACACTTTATTCATTTTCATGAAAAGTCGCCCGTAACTTTGCTCCTGTTGGGAATAACTTATTAATATACAAACGTTTTTTGTTCGTTATGATGCCCTCTAATAGAAAAAACCCAAAAAAGTCCCCAAAAAAATTTTAATTTTGACTTAGGACCCATATGAGGATAAATGAGGGCGACACTGTCTGTGCATTTTCATGAAAACTGGCCCGTAACTTTGCTCCTGTTGGAAATAACTTTATACAGTACAGACGTTTTTTGTTCGTTATGATGCCCTCTAGTAGAAAAAAGCCTAAAAAAGTCCCCAAAAAAATTTTAATTATGACTTAGGACCCATATGAGGATAAATGAGGCAGACACTTTATTCATTTTCATGAAAAGTCACCCGTAACTTTGCTCTTGTTGGGAATAACTCTATACAATATAAACGTTTTTTGTTCGTTATGATGCCCTCTAGTAGAAAAAACCTAAAAACATCCGACAAAATCATTTTCTTCTACATAATTACGGCTGAGATTCACCAAACAAAATATTTCCAAAACATTATCTTTTGAATTAAAGTCCCAATTATCTTTAGAAAGAGTACGTCCATCGTTTTTTTGACTTTACATAAATTTTTATTATAAATAAATATATGAAGTGCATCGATTAGCATTAAAATAAAATTTCTAGGTTAAGTTGTGCCCTGAATATTAACAATAAGATAACACACGATACAAAATCTTAAAGATCGAGCTGATAAAAAATAATTGGAAATCCTCCCGATTGCATGCGACCATTTTGTGGATAATAGAACGTATATTATATATATATTTATATTTATATTCGTTATAAATATATGCTAATGCTCTAGTCTGTTATTATTATTCGTTAATATGACACAATACGGTACACAATGGGACAAAGGAGTATCAAAAAGAAGGATAAAGGAAATAAAAGTTTGAGATTTAAAATATATATAAAATTTATATTCAAAGCCAATGACCCCCCGCGGATAAAATAAGGGACCCGAGCTAATTTAACGATCGACAATACACGATATGTTTTGTGTACTTTGTATCACGTCGTTTCGATAATAATTGGCAGTATAAATTATTTTGCTCAATGGAAATATGTAACTACGGGTGCATTGTATTGAATAAACGGGCTGATAGGGCTCGCGACAAAGTCAAATATCAAATGACCGTAAAAACCTTTGTGTTCAATATTATATTTTTTGTTTTAATGAGGTTTCAAAGCGGAATTGACGACTTTTTGGAAAAAAAAATTGTTTTTTTAATATTTCGAGGTAGTAAATTAATTTTTAAGGAAAATGACTTCGATATTCTTAAAGTTGATAGAATTCTACGTAAAATGAGTACCAACAAGCTTAGGTTTGGGTAAGATGGTTAGGATGCAATTTTTTTTGGAAATAATTATTATTAATAATGATAGATTTTTTTGGAATCCAAATATGGTCATGTGGGTACTCAAACTAAAAGAAATCGCATTTCTGAAAGGATGGTGCTGTTCATTTTGTCGGATTGTTGCGTTACATAAAATTTAGTCTGTTGCTCAAAAATTATTTTGAGTTAAAATTTTTTTTTGACAAAATGAGAGTAGCCACAGGGCTACAGATGTAATTTCACGTGGAAAGAGTACCCACAAGCTTAAGTTTGGGTAAGATAGTTAGTATGCAATTTTTTTTGGAAATAATTATTATTAATAATGAGATATTTTTTTGGAATCCAAATATGGTCATGTGGGTACTCAAACTAAAAGAAATCGCATTTCTAAAAGGGTGGTGTTGTTCATTTTGTCGGATTGTTGCGTTACACAAAATTTTGTCTGTTGTTCAAAAATGATTTTGAGTTAAAATTTTTTTTTGACAAAATGAGAGTAGTCAGAGGGTTACTGATGTAATTTCACGTGGAAAGAGTACCCACAAGCTTAAGTTTGGGTAAAATGGTCGCAGGACAATATATATGGTACATATATGTATGAATAATAAATATTGAAGTAAATATATTGATGTGGGTACTCAAACTACCGGGTTTTCTATGAAAAAAATAAATGTGCTAGTGATTTGATAGTCAGTGCAATTAGTAAAAAATAAAAATAACATTTAAGCAAATTGTCGATATTTAAAAGCCGGATATTAAAAAATATAAATGACATAAAACTGTTATCGGGCATTAAAAAATAGTAGAGTAAAGTGCTCGGTCGATTGGTTGCATTAAGGCATCATTTTAAATGAATTTAATCGAAAATATCTTGACTAGACATGAAAGCAATATAAGTCTGAGAGTGATTCGAAAGAGTCATAAAGACGCGGGTTGATTACTTGGTAGCATCTTGGTCTCGAAGAAAACGGTATCAGGGGAAGCCGCATAAATGACTAGACGGAAATGACTTTATCGTTGGCTACGTTCTCGGCTACTCTAATGCTGGCTATCTTTTCCCTGTTCTGCACTCGCTTTAGTAGCTAATGGACGGAAAAGCTAAGTATACTATTTAGGACATTGCAACTTTACTAATAGAATCCGTTTATCGTCTTACTTTTAAATATATATTATACATTTATATAGATTACGAATGGGCTAGTTGGGTGGAAATTCATTTTTTTTTTTTTGAGCTTCAGCGAAGACTTTTATCTTTAAATATTTCGAGCTTTAATCTCGATTTTTGAATTAATGGTGTCAGCGTCTTTGATTGAGTTAAGAAATAAAAAAAAATTAATTGAGTTTTGATAAAAAAAAAAAAAGTAAAGGAGATTAAGGTTTGATTGTGAGAGAAAAGCAGAATTGAAATGTATTATGATAAAAGAGACAGGATAAACTTTTAGTTAGCATTGTTTCAACATCAGTTAGTTTCATTAATGTAATTCCTATAGTGTGTAGAGGTGGATGAAGAGGAGGCGGTAAAAGTGTAGATGGGGGGTGGGGGTGGGGATGGAGAATGATGAGTAGAGAACGGCGGCATCATCACCCGTATTTACTTGGTTTCCTTTTTAGCAATATCTATTGTCAGTGCTCTGGTGATGGCGCTAGCATTGTTCTCTTCATTGTTAACAACTGACTCGGGAGTTTAAAATTCAATCCTCACCCTCACCTGTACCTCACCCACGGCCACCCATTACCGATCCATTCAATTCAAACATCTACATCGTCAACACAAATCCACCACCAGTGGTCATCTCTTCTTTAGCTTCTCTACCCTCTCTACTCGTCTCTTTATTATTCATTGTTATTATTATCATTATATATATAAACTGTACAATACTTCATGCTGTTCTACTATATATGGACTTGTTTTACTTCTCTAATGAATATCAGCATTAATTTTAAATTTAAATCGATATATCGATTACTATATTTTTATCTATCGATTTCTGACTATTCTAAATCGATTAAAATTAGTAAAAAATGATTATTTGAAGAAATCGGGTAAATCGTCCAAGATATCGATTTAAATCGATATATCGATTATTGACTTCGATATATCGATTTTTTAATTTTTCCGTGACAACTAAAATTAAACTGTGTCATACATCGATTTAGAATTTAAAAAGAATGAAGAAAAAAACCCAAATCGATTATAATCGATTTATCGAAAATTTTGAATCGATAAATCGATTTTTTTATTTTTAAGTATCGATCCATATCTTTTTTAAATCGATTAAATTGGGTAAATATGATTATTTTAAGAAATTGTCCTAGACATCGATTTAAATCGATATATCGATTATTAACTTCAATAAATCGATTTTTTTAATTTTCCGTGACAACTAAAGTTAAACTGTTTCATTCATCGATTTAAAATTTAAGAAAAATGAAAAAAAATAACCCAATTCGATTATAATCGATTTATCGAAAATTGTAAATCGATGTATCGATTTGGTTATTTTTATGTATCGATTTATAACTATTTTAAATCGATTAAAATTGATTAAAAATAATGATTTTAAGAAATCAACAAAATCGTCCTAGACATCGATTTAAATCGATATACCGATTATTGACTTCAATCAATCGAATTTTTAAATTTTTCGTGACAATTAAAATTAAATGTTTCAGGAATCGATTAAATTGTTCCATACATCGGTTTAAATCGATGTATTTATTTTAAGCAATACATCGATTTAAATCGATATGTCGATTATTGACTTCAACATATTGATTTTTAAATTTTTCTGTGACAACTCAAATGAAATGTTTCAGGAATCGATTAAACTTTTTCATACATCGATTTAAATCGATATATCGATTGTTTACTTAGATATATCGATTGTTTACTTAGATATATCGATTTAAAATATAAAAAAGTCAAACAAATATTCTGAATCGATTATAATCGATTTATTGAATAAATGTATCGATTTTTTTATTTTGATATATCGATTAAAATTAAATATTTGAGGATTCGATAAAACTGTTTCATACGTCAATATAAATCGATACATCGAAATTCAAAATTGATACATCGATTATTAAATTTCGGTAAAGTAAAATCGATTAAAAAATTAAGTAAAAGATATCGATTATAAAATTCATTATATCGATTAAAAATTTCGATATATCGATTATTGGACTTCGATATTAAAATAAAAAATTATAAAAAAATTAACTGTAATTTTTTAAAATGAATAACCTTATAACCTTATAAGACAACTATAAATAGCATTGATTTAAATCTTGCGAGTCTGTGTATTGCATACATTCTATACCATGATACATTGATATATATAGAAATGTATATATATATATTTTAAAAGCTTCTAGCAATTGAACGCCTCAAATTATAACCAGCGGTCACGCAAAGTTTCTCTTGCTTTACTCCTTCTATCCAAGTTAAACTGCCTCAACCTCTTCAACCTTCTCAACGAAACTCAACTCTATATCCGCGATCTTAACAATAAGAAAATAAAGCTAATTTTTATATTTTTATTTATATCTATCACGATACGCCGACGGCTACGAAAAACTGAGAAAGTCAGACTTTCAAAAGGTTATCACGATATATATTATATTTTTATTATCTCCACATATTTCCTACCATTTATTTATTTACATCTCGCTGCATTACTTTTTAACAATTGTTTATTTCAAATTAAAAAATCACTTCCGTTTATTTTATTCTGTTTTATTATTTCATGCGGGTAAAGAGTCATAATTTACAGGGTAAATTTAACTTTTTTTCGAGTCGACTGAATTTTAGATAAAACAGAATTTTATTAACTGGAAATTTTTTTTTTAGAATTAAATAAAAAAAAATTTACTTGTACTAGTGAATTTCTGACTAAATATCCTCTAGTTTGAGTACCCACATCAATATATTTGGTCAACTATATATTTTTACATTATACATATACCATATATATATTAAAATGACCATTTAATCTAAAGTTAAGGTTGTGGGTACTCTTTTTACGTGAAATTACACCAGTAACCCGAATATTACCCTCATTTCATCCAAAAAAATTATTAGCTCACTCCCGCTTTTTTTCAACAAACTAAAACTTTTCATTGCAACAATAAATTGATATACTTGTTACCACTTCATAAGAAATGCGATTTCCTTTAGTTTGAGTACCCACATCAATATATTTGGTCAACTATATATTTTTACATTATATATATACCATATATATATTAAAATGACCATTTAATCTAAACTCCAGGTTGTGGGTACTCTTTTCACGTGAAATTACACCAGTAACCCAAATATTACCCTCATTTTGTCCAAAAAGATTATTAGCTCACCCACGCTTTTTTTCAACAAACTAAAACTTTTCAATGCAACAATAAATTGAAATACTTATTAGCACTTTATTAGAAATGCGATTTCCGTTAGTTTGAGTACCCACATCACTATTTTTTGTCTACAAAAAAATTAACTAATTATTATTATTAATTATATGACAAATATATCACATGATGACCATCTTACCCGAACCTAGGCTTGTGGGTACTCATTCTACGGGGAATTTCATCAGCTTTGAAAATATCAGGTCAATTTTCCAAAAATTTTTGTTTCTGCCATTTTTTCAAATCTCTTTACTAGAATCGTTTTTAAAAATAAGACAAAGTTTAATTTAAATTAAATATTTATCTGACTGTATTTTTTGTATAAATACTCAGCAGGCTAAAAGTATATAAAAATATTTATATATAATTATAATATTATAATTAAAAAAAATTGTTTGTTCATAAATACGGAGATATTTTAATATGACTTTTTATCTCTGTATGACTGGTTCGTTAATTGGCCTCTTCATTATACTAATCAAAGAAAACGTCGAGCAATTCGTCACGTTTCGTTGAACAAGCAAATCTAATTCGAGATTTACTCGTGAACCTCAAAGATAAATTTTTTTTATTCATAGAAAAAGAAAATAAAAAAAATAAATTTATTTACAATTAGCTTTGAGTCAGATTTTAAAATGTATAATTTAAAAATATGAATTCCAATTCCCATTTATTTTAGTCAGACAAAATAAAAGAGATAAATGTGACATGTGCACGTTACTTATCTTCGTCAATCGCTCAATATGTCGGTTTTTATTTTTTTAGGATACAGATATACAGTTTTTAGATAATATATGTCATCCAGTATTTGTATCCGTTGATATGAATATAAATAGTATGATTTTAAAATAAAAAAAATTTTAAATATTTAAATTTTTTGAAGCATCGGTGGGTTTAGTGACGAAAGATATGAAAGGGATGATTTCAAAGACTTGCTGGGGGGTAAAAAAAAAACTTTTTGTAAAAATAAGCAGTAGGAGGTTGTAGAGGGACCTTTGATCTTTAAAAAATACGCGCAACTTTTTTCTGTGGGGTAATTAGGTCAAGAGTTATGACGTATTTGAGTCTCGACAGCCGATTGCTGGTTTTTGTATTTGATCGCATTTTTAAGTATGACCAAATTTTTTTTTCCAAAAATCGTTATCACTAGGCTAGAGATCAGACTCTGGCATTTCCAAAACACACCCTAAAGTTTATTCTGGGGTAATTTGGACCCAAGTTATTGGCTCCGATCTCAAAAAGTATGATCTGGTCTATAATTACCCATAACTCGGTCCCTAATTACCCCAGAGACTTTTTTAAGGGCTCAAATCAAAGCTTAGGAATTCCTCTAACCTTCCAGGACCTCAGAAATTTCAAAAAAAAATTTTATCAAATTTTTCCAGAGCTCCAAAGTCAAAATACGAAATTTTCGCGATTTTTCGCGACCATATTTCCCCCTGTAGCTCACTAACGCCATCTCCAAATGGATTCAAATTTTTTTACCAGAAACTCTAGATCCCTAGCTTCAATTTCCATATTTTTTTTTTAACCTACGATTATTTTTTATTTAGTTACAGTATTTTATAAACCGCAGTTCAGAGGATTCTCCAATTTCTCAATCGAAAAGTTTTAATATATATAAATAAATTTATGGTATATATGTGATAGTACACGTAGCAAATACAAATAGTGAAAGGAAAGCTTTTGAACTGTCTTTCTACTCTAGAAATACGATACATGTACCGTAATGTCACTCGGGCTATTACATTAGCTATTTACAGAAAATCCCACACTACAAATAGACAACAACAGTCTCTGTCTTTATATCTATTGCTCAGTAAAATGTGTTTTCTATCTCATATAGCTGTTGTGTTGAAAATCGAACCAACATCAGAACCGGAAACAAATAAAAGACAATTTCAAATAAAAAAAAATAAAAAAAAACAATACAAATAACATTTTATTTTTACTCTTCTTGTTTTCCCCAGTGTCTGGAAAAGTTAAAAATAAATACAAGTTTGGCAAAAAAAAAAAATTTTATTTATTTTGATGAAAAATAAAAAAAAAATTTTTAATCTATCATAAGATAACAAAGTACGAAATAACTTATGAAAGCATTAAAAAGCTAAATGACTTGCATTTAATGACCCTCTTTTGAAACGTCACCATCAATCATTGTATGAATGTAGTCTATAAATCTTCCATGGTGTAGGAACTCATTAAATTTGATTTTTATTTAAATAAACCTGAGGTTTTTATTTTTTTTTGGGACTAGAATTTTTTTTTGCAAAAATAAATTTTATTTCGGAAGAGAGGATGAAATTCTGCGAAAAATGAGTACCAACAAGCCTAGGTTTGGATAAGATGGTCAACATATTATATATATGTAATATATATATTACATATTTTATGACTCGAGCGAATGTAGTGATGTGGGTACTCAAACTAGAGGAAATTGCATTTCTAATTGAGTGGTTTGATTGATTTTATCCTATCGTTCGATTTTTAAAAATCGAGACTGGCGAAAATATTTTTTTGGGCTGAAATTATTTTTTGGGGCAATGAGAGTGATATTTGTGTAAGAGATGTAATTTCCAGTGGAAAGAGCCCCCACATGACTAGGTTTTTATGAAATGATAATTATGTCATATATATCAATAATATATATAGAAAATTTATGAGTGGAGTAAATATATTGATGTGGGTACTCAAACTAGAGGAAATTACAACAAGAATTGAGAGACAGTGGTTTTTTCAGGGAAAAAAATAAGTGGAAATAGAGATGCGTAAAAATTTGGAAATGATTTTTAAAAAGTACAAAAGATTTTACTGAATAGATAGCGATATTGTGTGAAAAGTAGTGAGTCATGTGCTATAGTTAATGATACACATTTACGGTCGAGTGGATTTTAGTTTCGGTTTAATGATTAAATCAGTATATTTATTTTCATAGTGTGGATGGTCATTGAGACCGAGGGGAAATTGAGTAAATAAAGGGTAGATTATAATATTCTTATCTAATGACTAATGTTTTTTTAACAGTCATAGTGAAAGTAAAAATGAGTCTTACTACAATATTCTGGAGACGATTTACTGATGTTTGAATACCCACATCAAAATATATCATTTTTTTTTTTTTCAATAAAATTCCAAAAATTTTTTATATATTTTTTCTTCATCCCTATGTGATTACGAGTCACATGAGTACCCACATCCATATTTTTTTTACACATCCCACACTCATATATATATTTATATATAAATATGAGAGTTAAAATGTTTTTTTAACCCAGGCTTGTTGGTACTCATTTTACGGGGAATATTATCAGGAATTCAAGTATCTCACTCATTTTATCGAAAAAATTTTTTACAATCACAAAATAATTAAAAAACACGATTTTGAGTAAAAAATGATTACCAATAACCTCAGCTGAACTTTCGAACCTAAGAAAAGTCTCTAGATAATTTATAATGTCTAAGTATAGATATCTATAGCCTGCCCATTGGAAACTCAACAGAAATAATTCCTATGGAGCATTAGAGTAGAAAAGGGGAGGGGAAAATAGACATAATACGGGTGCGTCTCTATAGTAGATGTCCACGATGAGTAGACTTTTCCGCTTGAGAAACTACGTCTCAACGTGTGGTCTTATATATTCTTTTTTAAAAAAAAGAAGATCCGAGCGTAACTAAATGGATTCGCGGACCATAAGAATAATTGACGTATTTGCGTTTTTATACTCGGTAACATTATGTCGGTCTATAGAATTATCTACGGTCTTTATTTAGACGTATCATCTTCAGTATTCACTTAGTAAAGGTGCAAAGAATATAAAAAAATATAAAAAAAAAAATTTATGATTTATTTATTATATTTTTAATAGAACACAATTTATACAATCACTGGTAATGGGTTAATGTAATTTACTGAATGAGTATTTAAGTTCAACGTCTCTTTAATTGGCCAATCGAGTTTAATAATGCAGTTGACTTGTCATTATTTTTAACTCGAGCGAATTGAGTTTATTATAAACTCCAGTTACAAAAATAAAAACGCGGGTAAATTTAATCAAAATAGTGAAAATCAGAGCTACAGCTCTACAGTTTTTAGTAAAAATATTTTTATTTCATTTGGAGATGGCGTTAGTGAGCTAGAGTGGGTAATATTAGACTGATTAAAAAAAATCGACTATTTTTTGTTTTCTTCATTATATCGGAAATATTGTTGGAAATGACGAAAAAAAAATACTGTAAAGGTTTGAGCTCTTAATATTAACACTAAGAGGTTCCGCATTGCACTTTTCTATTTTCCATAAGAATAACATGGAAAAAATTTTTTTTGCGTCTTCTGATTTTCATAAGTAGCTGACGATGTGTCATAGAAATAATTGGCAGGCATATTTCTGTAGGTAATTGAAGGCTCTACAAAAAAAGTTTCTTACGATTTTTTAATAAATCGATTTGTTCAAAAGTTATTTGAGGTTGAAGTCGGATTCATATTCAATTTTGAGATCTTTTTACTTTTCCGGCGAAACTATCAGATCTATTACAAAATATCACGAGACCTTTTTCGTAGACAATTTTATTCCCTAAAAGTTATTTTCAATAAAGTTTTTTCGAATTCCACATTGTTTTCTAGATATTTTTATTTTAATGTCAAGCTCTTAAAATCGATCAGAAGACTATTTTTTTTATGAGCATGACATTAAAATGGAAATAACTAGAAAACAATGCGGAATTCGGAAAAACTTTATTGGAAATAACTTTTAGGGAATAAAATTGTCTACGAAAAAGGTCCCGTGATATTTTATAATAGGTCTGATAGTTTCGCCGGAAAAGTAAAAAGATCTCAAAATTGAATATGAATCCGACTTCAACCTCAAATAACTTTTGAACAAATCGATTTATTAAAAAATCGTAAGAAACTTTTTTTGTAGAGCCTTCAATTACCTACAGAAATATGCCTGCCAATTATTTCTATGACACATCGTCAGCTACTTATGAAAATCAGAAGACGCAAAAAAAATTTTTTCCATGTTATTCTTATGGAAAATAGAAAAGTGCAATGCGGAACCTCTTAGTGTTAATATTAAGAGCTCAAACATTTACAGTATTTTTTTTTCGTCATTTCCAACAATATTTTCGATATAATGAAGAAAACAAAAAATAGTCGATTTTTTTTAATCAGTCTAGGGTAATATGGTAAGAAATTGAGGAAATTTTGTATTTTTGACTTTGAAGCTTCAGAAAAATTTGATGAAAAAATTTTTTTTAAATTTCTGAGCTCCTGGAGAGTTAGAGAAATTCCTAAGCTCTAATTTGAGCCCTTAAAAAAGTCTCTGGGGTAATTAGGTAACGAGT
Organism: Microplitis mediator; assembly: GCF_029852145.1. Lineage (NCBI taxonomy): Eukaryota > Metazoa > Arthropoda > Insecta > Hymenoptera > Braconidae > Microplitis > Microplitis mediator. The sequence continues at coordinate 22,341,169 of NC_079977.1, read as the reverse complement.
TATGGGTAATTGTATACCAGATCATACTTTTTGACATCGGGACTGATAACTCGGGCCCAAATTACCCCAGGATCAAATTTCGGGTGTGTTTTGAAAATGCCAGAGTCTGATCTTTGATGTCCCGAGACTGATTTTTTGTTGAAATGAATCCCAAGGTTTTTTTTTCAATAGATTTAAAAATAATAAATTACCGGACAAAGTTTATCATCTCGATAAAAAAAAAAAAAAAAAAAACAGATTTATTATAAAAGATAAAAAAATAAATAAGTCTCTAAAATCAGGGCGATAAATGAATAATCCTTATCATTGGAGCCTGGTCTATGTCCTACGCCAGCACCGGATGCGCCCGGGGGTCACAAGATCCCGATAAGAATGAAAACCGATAAATTTTTTCTTACAATTATTGATTTTAATAAAAAATAAAAATTATTATTTTATTTTATTACTCACCCAGACCGGCGTACATTTGAATATCGGGTACTTCTGCTCCTTGATATTTTCAAAAATCCGCGCCATTATTGAATGACTTTGTAATCTTCTAATTATAAACCTGTTTTTTAAATAAAATATTAAACAATTTGATAAGTAATCAAATTAATATTTAAATAATTAAATAATTAAATAATTACCATTGTCATAAATTTTATATCCAAGTCAAAACTAAATTACATTGACGTTTTAAATGATAATTTAATTCAGCATGACAATTAACTCAAGTTCTATCTCATTAATTTGTTGTTACATTTAAAATTTAATTAAAAATAACAACAAATTAATTAATTAAATATTTGTCTGCGCGTCAGTGCTGTTTATCATTGACGCCATCTTGTATTTATCGCCATTGTTGTAAAAATAAAAAAAAAACATTCGTAATATTTATGATCCTGAACTTAGCAGACGATTAAAAATTTTCGGGTTGTTTTTTCAACAAATCAATTACAAAAAAATAAAAAATAAAATTATGCACATGTAGAAAATTTAAAAAACTACTGGTGGAATTTTTTCAAATTTTTTTTTTTTCTTAATTTACCGTCTAAAAGAAAATCCAAAAATTATTAGACGTCCGCTAACTTCAGTATCATTAATATTTTTATTTTATTTTTTATAACAATGTAATTAATTACGGTAATTAATAATTGATAATTAATAAATATAATTTAGAAAATAACCTCAGAGATTTTTAGAGTGCGGAAGTAAAACTGCGTCTGCGTCCTCTCTGTCTTTATTTTTCACGATTATGAAGTTAGCCGACGTCTGGTAACTTTTGCATTTTTTTCAAACCGATAAATTAAAAAAAAAAAAAATATTCAAAAAATTACACATGTAGATTTTTTATTTTTCTACATGTGCATTTTTTAGTTTTCTTTTTTTTCGTTATTGATTTTTTTTTAAAAATATTCGAAAATTTTTAATTGTCTGCGGACTAGAATCGTTTATTTTTCTGGTTTTTTTTTTAAATTTTGAACAGTTGGTGCCTCATAAAAATAAAAATATAATTTTTAAAATAATTATACATAAAAAATATAAACAAAAGTTCTATTTTATAAAATATAAATTAACGCGGGAATTTAAATTTATTTCAAAAAAATATTTTAAATTGCGCTCATAGTTTTTTAAATTTTATACATGTATATATATATATATATTTTTTTTTTCTTTTAAATGAAATTGTTTTAAACAAAATATGAGTGTGAACGTAGCAGACATCAGACAAATTTAAAATTATAAATAAACAGAGTAAATAATTTTTAAAAAAATGTTTGTAAAAAATGCACTTACTAATTTTTGAATTTTTCAAATGTGCATTTTTTAAAAATTTAATTTCATTAATTATTTACTCTGTTTATTTATAATTCAAAATTTGTCTGATGTCAGCAACATTCACACTCATAAAAAAATTCGGAAATTGTCAATTATCTGCTAACTTAAAAATTATTGAAATTCGCGCCTTTTTTAAATTAATTTTTAAATAAATAATTCAATAATTAATAACCTAAGAATTAAAATTAAAAAAATTCACATTTAGATAATTAAATAATAAGTAAATAATACAATTTTTAATTAATAAAATTAATTACGTAAGAATAAAATTATCACTTAATTTAATTTTTTAAATAAACCGCCTTTTCTTATAAAAATTTTGAATTTCCTAAAAAGTAAACATTTCATTAAAAGTTAAATTCGATAATAACATTAAAATAAATATACAAATTTGAATAAAAAATAAGTGGGAGTTAAAGTTTCCAAATTTAAATTTTTTCCGCCATTTTTATTTTCTTGGCGCTGATGCTGCTAGTCCGCGGTGGGAAATAAAAATAATTTTGCTATAAAAATTCAAAATTTATGGTGACAAGTGACCACCAGACGTGTTAACAAGCGTTAAAAAATATTAATTATTAAATCATTAATTAATGAAATAAAAATTACCCATAAATATTCAATGATACTGAAGTTAGCTGACGTCCAATAATTTTTGAATTGGTTTAAAAATGATAAACTATAAACAAAAAAATATTTGAAAAAATTGCAACTGTAGTTTTTTAAATTTTCTGCATGTGCATATTTTTTTTTAATTAATTTGTTGAAAAAAAATTCCGAAATTATTAATTGTTTGCTAACTTCAGGATAAAAAATGTAAATGACAGGCGGGAATTTTTTAAATATTTGAATAAATAAAAAAAAATGTGAGTAAAATCAAAATTCAAAAATGCGTATTTACATAATTGAAAAATTAGCGCGCGCACTTTTTAAAATTTCATTATTCAAAATTTATAAATTGTCTGATGTCTGCTACAGTCACACTCATATAAAAAAAAAAAAATTTTGAATTAAAAATCTACAAATTTTACATTTTTTAAATCAGTCAAAATAGCAGACACAGTTTCAGTTTTAAAGATTTTATTATTTAAAAAAAAACGAAAAAATCCGTCATTTAAAAAAAAATTTTGTTGAATGAATAAATAAATTTAAATTTAAAAAAATTAGCCGCCAATTAGTTAAGTGTCTAGACAACTATCAAAAATCGAGAATCTGCTAAAAAATAAAATAAACTTGCGCGTAGATCTCAGTGCGATGAGATTTATATATAAAATGGTACATCTGTCCCCAAGCGATTGTTCCGCATCACGTATCGGCATGTCGTTGTTAGTTCTGGCTCCAGGTTTTTGTATTTAGTCTTTCAGTCTGAGTCCGAGCACATATACACTAAATCCGGGGACTGTTTCAAAGTTATACGGGATCGGCACGTGGTCGGAGGAATAAAAGAACCGGCAAAAATATATTACGCCAGATTCCCAGCTCACAACCAACCGTACCCGGGATAGAACACGATGCACACAAGACTTTTTTCTTTTTTTTTTTTTTTTTAAGTACCAAGTGCTCAACACATTTTATAAAACCACCCAGAAGTTTTGTGACTCGAGATCTACTGATTACTCTATTCATTGTTTTCATGTTCTTTTTCTTAAATAAAATATAAATAAAACAGACAGTTGATATCTCAAAATATTTATGACGATAGTTCATTTTTTTAAATGCGGGTAAGATGAACCATCTGCTGATTTTTATATTTTTTAACAAATCACTTTTTTTTCTGTTACAGGTGAGTCGATGAATTATCTAGCATTGCGGTTTAAAAATGCAGTAACGTAAGATCTTTAAATTTTTTATTATTATGGTGTTTTTTTAAAATAGCATCCCGAGGTTTCCTTTTGGATTAAAAACACTCATGTCATTAAATTTGTGACAAATTTTCCTCTTATTTGAGTACCCACTTCACTATATTCGCTTCTCTTGTAAATTCATCATATATATAAATATACATATATGACATAATGACTATCTTACTCAAAGTATGGGTTGTGGGTACTCATTCTACGTAAAATTGCATCAGTTACAAGTATCTGGGAGTCATTTTCTCAAAAAAAAATTTTCGCTCAAAATAATTTTTTTTTTGTTTATCACTTTGTAATTTGATAAAATAATTATCACCACCCGATTACAAATGAAATTTCATCTAATTTGAGTACCCACATCACCATATTTCCTTTACACAAAAATTAACTATATATTATAAATATATATAAATATATACTGACCATTTTACCCAAACCTAGTCATGTGGGTACTCATACTACGTGGAATTGCATCAGATACATGACCCTTAGACTTACTTTATCTAAAAAAAATTCCTTATTTACTTATCTCAAAAAATAACAATATTCAATTTATTTTGAATATAAAAAAAAAAATTCTGACAAATAAAATTTGAATAAAAAAGATATTGAATTAATATCCAAATCGGTAATAAAATGACATAGAAACCAGACAATTTACATAACATTAAAATATTAAATATTTAATATTAAATATATATAAATAATTTATGATGCAAGAATGCATGAGTTTAAACACCTCAGAATAATTACATTTATAATTCAGAGATCCCTCTACCTGTGAGGTAAATTATTGATTATTTATTAAATATTCATGCATTTAACTTAACAAATTAGTGTATTATTGTTTAGACAGTATTAAGTTTCTTTTAACTCGGTATGAAAACATGAGGACCGTTAAATTGGTTACACAAAAGACGATACCTATTTTTAAAAATACCTGAGAGTTATTGACTCTCTTTTATACCTGCCTCAAGGGCTCTGAACCCTAAAATATTTTTTTCATCTTTAAATTATTACACTAGACTATTTGAGAGTAAGAAAATTGATTTTAATCTTCTTAAACTTTTTTTTTTATTTACTCAAAATATCGGTACTAAAATGAAGACAAATAAAATTTAATTTTTAAATTAATGGTACCATTTAATTTATGATAAAATTATCTTTAGTTTGAGTACCCACACCAATATATTTGGTTCACTCATAAATTTACTATATATTATTCATATATATATGACATAATGACCATTTTACCCAAACTTAGGCTTGTGGGTACTCATTCCACTGGAAATTACATCAGTTACCGAGATATCAACTTGGTTTTGCCCAAAAAAATTTTCGATGCAAAATAATTTTTTTTCTACAGTCTAAATTTTTTCCATGTAATATAAAAATAAAATAATTATTACTACTTGGCTAGAAATGCAATTTCCTCTAGTTTGAGTACCCACATCACAATATTTGCTTTACTCATAATTATATCACAGATATATATTAAATATATGATATAGTAATCATCAGATCCAAACCTAGGGTTGTTGGTACTCATTTTACGTGGAATTGGACGGACTTTCAAAAAATAATGATAGTTTTTTAAAGGAAAATATTTGGAGACTCAAAATATTGATTTTTTGATAGGAGAAGTAAAAAAAATATTAGTTAAAAAAGTATATTATTTAAATAATTATAACAGTAGAGAGAAGCAGAGGTTAAAGTAAATATTTAAGTATCGTGATAAAAATCAGACAAGTCTTAACTCTGGGCCTAGACTAGAGTGAAAAGCTAGAGCCATCAGTGGCGTTAACGTGGCTCTTGGGGGCTCTTGAAGACCCCATTGACCTACCCAGTCGTCCGGGTAGAGGTTTACCAACGGATCTTCAACAACAACTTGTCTCTTTCTCACAGCTCGTCCACCCACAATAACTCTGTCTTTATCTTTTTCTCAGTTTTCAGTATGTCGATCAATATAGTAACGCGTCAAGTCTCCCTCTCTACTTTCTCTCTACTCCACACAAATCCACACTCAACCTCTAGTGTACACAACCTCCAAACGAGATCTTACCAACCAAAGTCTCCAGGGATCTATGAGGTAAAAAAATACGACCCCGATAATCCAATCCAAGGGATTTTTCTCAACCATTTTTATGCCGACTTCAAATTCATCGCCTCTGTACTCTTATTAAAATTTTACTGTATCATTTATTTTACAAAACTTTTCATTGAATTTATTTGCGGAATTTCGAAGGGAGAAATCTCAAAAAAATTTAGTTTTGATTTTTAAATTTATGTAACTCTGTGAAAAATCGGCTTAGGAGAATAAAAAAAAGTGACAATTGAAGCTTGAAGTCTCTAGTTTACTACCCGCGAGTCCAAAAAATTAAAAAAAATTTCTTAGAACGTTTTCGGAGGGTAAAATGAACCCAAGAAATTTTTCAAAAATTCGTATCGTCACTTTGAAGCTCTTGAAAAGTTTGATACAAATTTTTTTTTGAATTTATGAGGTCCTGGAAGGCTGAAGGGATTCTTAAGCTTTAATTTGAGCCCTTAAAGAAGTCTCTACGATAATTAGGCCCTGAGTAATCGGTAATTAAAGACAAAATCGTATTTTGTCAGATCGGAATTAATAAATTGGGTCCAAATTACCCCATAGTAAATTTTAGGGTGTGTTTTGAAAACGTCAGTCTGCGTCATAGGCTGGTGTCAATAATTATTGTGTAAAAAATTTTGAAAGTAGAAAAAAAAATTTTTGAAACTCATCAGAGACGAAATTGAGGAAATTAACGAATCGATGCTTTGAAAATTTTTGAAAAAATTACAGGGTTTGAAAAAATTCATTTTTTTTAGTATTAGTTGAAAATTAAATCGTTTAGAATATAAATAGTTAGAGTAGTTGATATGAGCGAACTGAAAAAACATAAAAGCTAAAAATATATCAGGGGATTTTCATCCTTTAGTTGGGACTTTTCAATTTATAATACGAATGCATCTCAAAGGACTTTAGTACTTTAGGGCTACTATGCTATACGATTTTCGAGACAATAAAATTGCCCAGGGTTGCTCTTTTTTCCTCAACTCTGAATTTTTCTTCATCGCTCTATTATTTTATTTATTTATTTTTTTTTATTCTTATGAATAACCCATAGCTGAATAAACAATTTATTGTTCTGGACATGCCAGTTAGCAGTATTTAGAAGCAACTAAAAAAACACAAGCTGAAAATATCTCGAAAAAATTTATTTCAATTTAAACATTTAGAATCGATTGTTGGCTTGTCATCACAAAAATTCGCTTTTATTTTTTTTTACCTTCAGATATTGTAAAGCAGACTCTATTCTTTCAAAAATGTGTATAACATTTTATTGTGGGGTAATTTAGTCACCATATATTGGAGCCGATCCAAAAAATATTATTATCGACCTTCAATTATCGATAACTCGGTACCTAATTGACCTATAGACTTTTTTAAGGGCTCAAATTAAAGCTTACGAGTCCCTCTAGCCCTCTAGGACCTCAGGAAATTTTTTAAAAATTTTTATCATACTTTTCAAAGCGTTCAAAGTGACGATAAAAATTTCAAAAAATTTCTTGGCTTCATTTTACCCCCCGAAAACATTCGAAAAATTTTTTTTTAATTTTTTCGACTTTCTGATCATAAACTAGAGACTTCAAGCTTTAATTCAAAAGTTTTTTCAAATTTTTATCTCAATTTTTCACCGAGTTACAGAATTTTCAAAAAATCACCCTGGGAAAAATTTCTCCTTTTTCTGTTTTTTCTTCAAGGAATCTTTCGGAAAACCGGAAGTGCTTGGATTTAATAATAATCCCTCGAGATAATTTGGGTAGTGTATCATTAGAGATCATAATGAGATCAAGCCGCTCTGAGTTCTCGGGATCTTGCATTAAATTTATAAGTTTTAGGATATCCCATAAATGTTTTATCCATAATTTTGGGTTTTATAACCCGACGACATACGGAAAGCGCTCCAGTAGACACATGGATAATTTCTCATCCTTTAGCGCCCGTTTTTATTTCATTTCACTCTCTCTATACTCAACTCGGACATTTTGATCATCCGGCGATCGTTATTCTTTCAAGGCCGTATTATTGCTGTGTAACCTGTTCACATGCCCTGTGTCCAACATCTGTTCCTATTGCCGACAGATATCTATATATGTATTTTAATAAAATAAATAATCTATAGTCTGTAGACTCATTCATTTTTTCTCCCTTGACAGTCGGTAACCTGTTTTTGTTTACAAATTTGCTCAATCGAGCTGAGATTTTTTCCACTACATTGACCGGTTCACTTGACCATTTTTTTTCGTAATTTTTATCGCAGTAATAAATTTTACATCTAAATTGTCATTTTTCAAAAAAAGAAAAATCGCGTTTTACAAAAAAGTGCAATTTCTCAAAAACTATTGAATTTATGAAAAAATCCAAAGAATCAAAAATTAATCTACGGTAAATTTCCGGTAATTTGAGTACCAACACGCCATACTTATTTTCAAAATTTTTTTTTCAAAATTCAAAAATTGTTATTTTTCACGAGAACTGAAAATGAATATTTTTGGTCAGCAATTAATATAACAAAATTTTTTGGAAAGTAATATTTAGTAGTAGAAAATAAAAACGGTCCATTTTACCCCTTGTGTAAAAATAATCAGCATACGAGTAAAATTATTAATTGAAACCTTTTATTAAAAAAAGCAATCAACTGAGAGTCTCTTTACAGGAAACCTCTGAAACCTTATTTTGTTCTTCCGTTACAAACTTTAACCATCTCATGGCTTCCGCCATTACACGGCACCCATTTATTTTTAAATTTAAATTTAAAACAAACTTTTTCTCTCGAAATATTTCTCTACAATGTAAATAGATTTTTAATCTATTTCAACTTGGACTCATCTATTCCCTAGATTAATCTTATCTAATATCTAAGCCGCTGTCACTCAAAATTTCCAGTCACTGAGTCATCAACTGAATCATCGGGCCCAAAAATGCACTTGGGGACCTAAAGAAATAATTATAATTACTAACGAAACTGTTTGTTGGTACAATAGTTGAGTTGATAGTTAAATATACTTTAAGAATTTTTGGAGGTTAGTATTGTTCAAGCCTTTGTTTAATTTCAATGCCCGTTTTAATAACAGATGGACACTGATGTGTCCGTAACAATGTTATTATTAAGTGCTCTTATAAAAATGTAAACAAAAAAAAACTTTACTCAATAGATTATTATTTTTTTTGTTGGCTCAAGTGCTCCTTTAAAATTTTTTTCGGTGGGTTATTGTCAGTTTTAAGTCTTTTTAACCAAATTTATGTTTTTATTCCATTCTTTGATATTCAAACAGTACAATAGCCTACAATAATAAAAAATGGGGTAAAATGAACTATCAAAATTTTTTGTAAATATTAAACCACAAAATTTGATCTTTTCGCGAAAAAATAAGTTTTTGAAAAATTCGCATTTTGGGCATCCAGATTTTTTTGATTCGAAATATTGTTTGGGGAGTTTGTGGGTAAAAGAATGTCAAAGTAGGGGTAAAATGGACAGTTACAATTGACATTTCAGGGTAAATGAAAAAGTTGACCTTTTCCGCGGAAGATTAGCGAAAAATCTCGCGGTTCGGATTTTGTCGTATTTCCGAAGCATGACTCCTTAATTATTTTGAAAAAACTCCTCAATAATTATAGATGGTTTCCCCTCATGAGTTTCTTTGTTACAAAAAAGTTTCATAAGTGGGTAAAATGATCAGTAGGGACAAGATTTTTGACTTATTTTTGAAATGAATGGTTCAAATTTTTGATATTCTAGCGAAAATATTGGTCTCATAAAAAAAGTTTTTAAACAAAAGTTGTAAGAAATTCAATTTTCTATTAAAAAGTTTCATATGTTTTTCTTATACGACCAATATTTTCAGCGTAATTCCAAAATTAAGATTCATAATGAATGATTCAAATTTTTGTTAACTATGAAAATCTTAATTTTGAAATTACGGCTTTCTTATTAGTCCTAAGAAAAAATCGTAAAATACATTTTTTTTAGAAAATTAAATTTCTTACAATTTTTGTTCGAAAAATTTTTTAATACGACCAATATTTTTACCGAAATTTAAAAATTAAGAGTCATAATGAATGATTCAAAATTTGATTAATTATGAAAATCTTACTTTTGAAATTACGGCTTTCTTATTAGTCCTAAGGAAAAATTGTAAGATACATTTTTTTTAGAAAATTAAATTTCTTACAATTTTTGTTCGAAAAATTTTTTAATACAACCAATATTTTTACCGTAATTTGAAAATTAAGATTCATAATGAATGATTCAAATTTTTGTTAATTATGAAAATCTTAATTTTGAAATTACGGCTTTCTTATTAGTCCTAAGAAAAAATTGTAAGATACATTTTTTTTAGAAAATTAAATTTCTTACAATTTTTGTTCGAAAAATTTTTTAATACGACCAATATTTTTACCGTAATTTAAAAATTTAGAGTCATAATGAATGATTCAAATTTTTGTTAATTATAAAAATCTTAATTTTGAAATTACGGTTTCCTTATTAGTCCTAAGGAAAAATTACAAGAGACATTTTTTTTAGAAAATTAAATTTTGAACAACTTTTACTTAAAAAATTTTTTTATACGACCGAAATTATTGCCGTAATATCAAAAATGTTACATTATTAATTATTAATTGTCATCTTTCAATGAAGGAAAAAAATCCTGGCCTAATGATCAGTAAATCAAAAATTTCATAAAAAATCGAAATTTATTCTATTTTGCATGAAAACCAAATTCCGTGATAATTTCGTATTTTACCTCCAGCGTTCCACTACTTTTTCCCCTACACTATTATTCAACAAAAATAACTTTATTTGAACAAAAATAAAAATTGAACCCAAAGAAATATGAAAAATTTCGAGAAAAGTAAATTTTTCCAATAGTTTGTGCAAAAATAATCTATTTAAGGGGTTAGGGGTACTCAGGGGTATGAAAAAATGATGATTTTCAATAATTTTTTTTTTGTAGTTAATTACTTTATTTGACAAAAATAAAAACATAGCTTTATTAGAACACGTTTCGATTTGACTTCACGAAAATTTCAAAAAAAAAAATTAATAATTCAAAAAGTTATCGCTGTTTTTGTAGAGCCCGTTCCTCCCGAAGTCCTTTGCGGTGATCATCATAAGTCCTTGGAGATTCATCTAAAATCAATCGGACAAGAAAAATTAGTTTTATTAATAGATAATCTTGTGCCTGATCGAAGCTTTTTTTTTTTTTTTCGAAATTAACAAAATGGCGGCCTCAGGAAATTTTTTTCAAATTTTCGAGAAAAAAACCGACAGTTTATTGTTAAAAAAAAATCGAAATTTTGAAAAAAAAAAAAAATCCTTCGATCAGGCACGAGTTTTTAATGTATTTCAAAAGTACAATAAATTTTATTGAAATCTACCGAGCAGTTTTTAAGTTACAGTGATCACCAGTTCAGAAAACATAGTTTTGAGAAAAACGCATTTAAAGTTTTGCTATGGATTTATGTCGAATTATAAGAATTATTTAATAACTTACACTGAGTCATCTATTCCTGGACCATATAATAGCTCTTCAGCCGACATAGCAGCTTCCAAAATATCGATTTGCTGGTGCCTACGTTGCAATCGACCTTCTCGGGTGTTATCATTAGCGCGCTTATCTGCTACTTTGATACGTGCAGCATCCATTCTTTCTGCATACCGATGAGAATTAGGCCCACAATTAAGTCCTAGTGTATTCATCAAGACTAATAATGAATTTATACCCTCATTAAATATACACATAGCAACGTATGCAGCTATTTGTACGATGGTAAAACTAGTATTTACCGTTTTTGGGCATATTTTCCATACTAGTTGGTTAAAGCTTTCATTATTATTCTGATTGAATCCACCTACACATCTTGAAAGTAAATTTTCATTACTAAGATCTTCGTATATAGGCTTGATAGCTTTTAAAACATCAGAAGGTAAAGGAGAATAATCGTGAGAAAAGGTATCAAGCTCTCCTCTTGCTTCAGCGCGCTGGTAAGAGCACCAAGATTCTTCGCCTTTTGGACACATATCATGATTCGGTTTTTCATCACTCGAGCCGTAGTGATAAAAGGTTGCCATTATAGCAGATTTCATATTTTCAATAGAATCACAATGCCGGCGTATTGCTAAACCATAGTACACAGTTAGTTTGTCTATTAATTTTCCTGTGAGCTTACCTCGACCACCAAGACCTTTTTGTTTACTCTTCAGCGTACGTAATCGACTCCCCATCCGCTTTTGGACATGCCCTATACATTCCTTTTTATTTACAGTTGTATTTTCGTAAGGATCTGATTTTATAATTCCTGAATAGGTCTTGGAGTCACCATCACCAATATAGTTGGCATACTTAACTCCATATTTAGTTTCAGAATACGAAAACATTTCGACCATCGCATCCACCTCCATTTTCCCAGAAGACCCTTGATGATTAGCAGAACACACATCTTCATGCGATTGATACCATTCCTCGAACTCAACAGTATTTGTTTTTTTTTTCCAATACTCACATAGCTTACAATATGCACTTTTAATGTTTATGTCAAGAATCTTTCCAGTAAAATAGCCAATTATAGAAGAAACTCCAAATGACGATGTATATCCCCGTTTTTGCCAGGTTCCATCTCCCGATACAGTTAGATGATTTATATCTTCATTTTCAGTTGTTGGCATTGCTTGCTTTTCTTCATTCACAGCTTTCGTCATGAAGGTTTCTGCGACGGCTTTACTACAATTCAAAATCTGTTTCAGTAAAATTGTATGCGTAGATTTATCTAAAAAAGACGGCATGTCCATCAGGCCGCAAAACTTGCACAATCCTTCGTATCCTATTCCTAGTATTCTCATTACAAAAATGAAACGTCTGTTTATTTCATAAGAATGCCCAACGAAAGAACAGGAAGGAATATATTCATTTCCACAGTTATTACATGCAACTACAATTTTGAATCCCAGCCCACGTGTACTTGCTGTTTGAAACACTACATTTCCATCACATTTTTTACATTTTATAAGAGCAGAAATTGCAGTGAATACCTGAATAAAATTTATTATTCGAAATTCAGTACTGCTGTCTTCAGGTACATCATCTTCAGTGTTTTGTTTTAATTTTTTAGAAGATGTACTCTGAATACTTTCATCACGTTCGGCTGTTTTCGGATTAAAAACATTCTTTCTTTTGACTGAACGCGACTTATTAATTTTTTCAGAACTCCGAAGTTCTCTTGAAACCTTTCTAGAATCACGTCCCATGGTTAATAATTTAATTCACTTGAGAAATAATTTATCACAAAACTATCGACTGATCAGTGCAACGACTACAGGTATACTGGCAACCAAAAATTATTTTTCAGTTCTTGTACTACCTACAAATTGTGAATATATGTAGAAGGATATATATATATATATATATATATATATATATATATATATATATATATATATATATATATATATATATATATATATATATATATATATATATAATTATAAATACATTAAAATGGGGAGATATTCATGACAATGAAACCCGAAAGGTCGGTTGCTTGCAGCTGTTTCTAGCTACCTGCTCTCGAATGCCACGTAGCACCCGAGCGTCCTTTGGTCATTGTTAAATAACTCGAAAAGAATTTGTCGGATTCACTTCAAATTTTCACACAATATTTTTAAAATATTATACTTTAAGAAAATGCAAAAAAAAAAAAATCGATTTTTTGAAAATTCTGACTACCCCTAACCCCTTAAGTACTAAATAAATAAATTCAGCAGGTGGCAAGCTCAGCACCCGTTTCATAAAACATAAAGAAAAAACTTTCATTTCTATTTAAAGAAACCTCGAAACAACTCTACCCTTTTCTAAACTCACCTTTATATTTATCTTATAGCAACCCTACGGTTATTATCAACTCTCTTACGGAATTCATCCCTTTCCTTATCCCTTCGTCATGGCACACACCACACACACACACACACACACACACACACACACACACACACACACACACACACACATACATTTGCTATAACGAAATAGTAACATGAGAGCGTACCGCCGACTAATGCGATGTAATAGGAGCAATTGTTCGTTGTCAGGCCAATTTGAGTGGCAGGCTAGCAATTTGTACCCCCCTTGCAACGCCACCCTTACAATGCCCGAGGGTTGAGGTCCTTGTCCCCTCCGGAAAAAGGCGTCGCTACTCTTCTATATACCAATATCCTTTTTAATTTTTTTTTCTACCCTCTCTTTCCTCTTCCCGTTTCTCTCCTTATCCTTCGCCAGTTCACTTTTTTACGAATCATCCTTGTCACATGACAATGGGCCCCTTAGAAAAGGGTTCATTTATAAACCGGTTTATTGTCCACTAGCCAGATAATTTTTCCAGAGTTAACTCAAATTTTATTTTATACCGCAAGCTGATGGGTCTTAGATCTGATTTTAGTTGAATAATTAAATGCCGGCGTAAAATAGGATTTTTTAAAGCCTGGGTTGGCTCAAAATTTGAAGATTTCGGTGAAATGAATGACTCTGGCAAATTTTTTAACGGATACGCTGAAGAATTTGAGGAAAATCCAGATGTACCACGTGGGCAATAGAGAATTTGAGCGTGAAAACAGAACGTGCTGTTGAATTAATTGAAATAAATTTTGAAAACTGAAGAAAGTTGCGCATAAAGTCGGGCATTGTTGAAAATAAAATGGAGAAAAATGTCAAGTATTTTGTATTGTATTGGTAAAAAAAAGAGACGAAATGATAAATCCCCTTGGGATAAGTATAACCAGCTATTGCAGGGTCGCATACGATTTCCCGGCACAATGGACCGCGCAGACCGTGGCAGCTTTCAAAGGGGAACAAACGAGAGCGTGGGCGCAAACATTAGCATAATCGGTGAAGAGCAGCCGGCCAGATACTCCTTCACCTCCTTCATCTCCTCCACATTCTCCAGCTCTGGGTTTATTACTATACTCTGTAGTCTGTACTGACTCGGAGTCTATAGTAAACCGAGTTAAGAGGAGTGAAGAGGAGGTCGAGAGAAAACCGAGAGGCTCGTGAAGGGTAAGATGTACGACTTCACCGGCAAGGTACCAACTTACCCAGGAGATTAGCATCTCGACGCTCGTAAACGACGTGAAAGCCAACCGACGAGTCCTTAGGGATTTATTCCCCTTTGTTTCTCGCCGGTCTTGATTATACTCGTAAGAGAAACGAGGGTCAGCTAAAAAAAATTATATCATTCCGAATACCCCAGTTTCACTATCTGCTCCTAAATACGACATTTTAAAAATTTTTTTCTTATTAAAAATTAAATACCGTGACCTGGTCTCGAACTCGCGACCTCAAGTTCAATGAAAAAAATTAATTTTTATATAAATCAAAGACTAAATGACCGATTTACATGATTCAAATTTTAATTTACTCAGGATTATATCCTCTAGTGACCCTGAAAGCTTAGTTACAAAACTAGGGTAAGATGGGCCGTCTAAAAATTTCGTTTTTTTTTAATTCTGATCGCAACTACAATTTTTGTTTACTCAAGAGTAAATTTTCTAGCAGCTCAGGAGATAAAATTATGAGTGTGAGGTTAAATGGGCTGTTAAAAAAAATTATATCATTCCGAATACCCCAGTTTCACTATCTGTTCTTAAATACGACATTTAAAAAATTTTTTTCTTCTTAAAAATTAAATACCGCGACCTGGTCTCGAACTCGCGACCTCAGGTTCAATAAAAAAAATTGATTTTTATATAAATCAGAGACTAAGTGACCAATTTACATGATTCAAATTTCAATTTACTCAGGATTATATTCTCTAGTGACCCAGAAAGTTTAGTTACAAAACTAGGGTAAGATGAGCCGTCTAAAAATTTTGTTATTTTTTTTTTTTAATTCTGATCGCAACTAAAATCTTTGTTTACTCAAGAGTAAATTTTCTAGCAGCTCAGGAGATAAAATTATGAGTGTGAGATACAATGGGCTGTTAAAAAAAAATTTTATCATTCCGAATATCCCAGTTCACTATCTGCTCCTCAATTCGACATTTAAAAAATTTTTTTCATATTAAAAATTAAATACCGTGACCTGGTCTCGAACTCGCGACCTCAAGTTCAATAAAAAAAATTAATTTTTATATAAATCAGAGACTAAATGACCGATTTACATGATTCAAATTTTAATTTACTCAGGATTATATTCTCTAGTGACCCAGAAAATTTAGTTACAAAACTAGGGTAAGATGAGCCGTCTAAAAATTTCGTTATTTGTATTTCAATTCTGATCGTAACCAAAATCTTTGTTTACTCGAGAGTAAATTTTCTAGCAGCTCAGGAGATAAAATTATGAGTGTGAGGTACAATGGGCCGTTAAAAAAAATTAGATATAAATTATATTTTTCATAAAGGAAAAGTGATAAAATAAAAAGTTGTGATGTTTATTGTAAAATAATGAAAGTTTATATATTTTGAGGTGAAGGTGTGTTGGTTTGAATGGAGACCACCTGAGGTGAGTAGAAATAGAGGCCACCAACGGATCGATCGAAACTTTAGGTGGTTGATGGAAGTTTTAGATCATCGGATACCTTGAGCTTCTTGTAGCGTGTAGTGATTCGTATATACTAGGTAACTAAACCCATGGTCTCACTCGAAAGTCTGCATACTTTCCCACTGATCTAGTATATCGTTATTTATATTTTTCACTTACCCAACAAAAATATTGTGATTTTTTTATTTTTTTATAATCATTTTCGGGCAGAGTTAAGATGCGATACAAGATAGTTTGAAATTGGGTTTAATATTTTCCCGTGGGGCTTCGGACCCCCTGGAAAGCACTTTCCAAGTTTCTTAGACCGCATAAGATTATACACGAGTATCGATGTTGAATAGATTGTTGTGACTAGATATCTGATACCTTACCGGAAGTTACACTCCTTGATGACCGAGTCTTGAGTTTAAAGTTATGCACGTGAAAAATCATCGTACAGTGAATCTAAAAAAACGGAAATTGCTTCTCAGGAATTTTATTTTCGGGATAAAATCATTGTGGGAAATCGTTTAATTTTTAACTTTGACTTTGCAGGCCTCGAAAAGTTTGATAAATTTTTTTTGTGACCTTATGAGGTCCCAGATAGTAAGAAAAATTCCCAAGCTTTGATTTGAGCCCTCAACGAACTCTCTACGATAATTAGATACCGATTTATCGATAGTTAAAATCCAGGGCGTAGTTTTTCGATCGGCACCGATAACTCGTGACCAAATTACCCTAGAATGAAGTCATGGGTGTGTTTTGGATACGTCAGAGTCTAATCTACGGCTGTGACACAACGATTTTTGTGAAAAAAATTCCTGTGACTCGGAAATGTCAAGTCAAGAGTTCTTTCATAAAATCGTTCGGCTGTGGAATGGAGTCGGCACTAAATTTAGATTTTTAAAAGCATTCTAGCATAAAAATATCACTTTTCTTAAGGAATTTATCAGTTAACACAAATAAATACCAAGATCTTTGACAAAAACGGGGTCCATTACCATCCGTGTTTACACACCAGACGATCACCCTTTAAAGAAACTCAATATCCTGTAGACTCTCATGCTTTATCTCACCCGTATCTCTAGGTTTCCTTTCGGATACATGAGAATTTAAGATGCCCTAGCTCCTCATCCTGCATTATACGTTAATTCACATTCTATCTGAACTATAATTTTTACTTTAACCTCTACCTGCCTTTAAATTCAACTCATCCTCATCCCCAATTTTTTTTTAAATCCCGGCCACTTGCCATCTGGCTCACGGTTTTTTTTTAGTTTTCATTTAAACGCATTTCGAGAGTTTAAATTCTGAATGACTCGAGCTGTGTTGGAAAAAAAAAAATTGTTTATTTATTTGTAAATTTAAAATATAAAATTTATCGGAGCTCTGAGTCGGTCTATTATTTATTTAATCCGAGATCTCGGGTATAAAGAGTTACAATGACACTGCTATCGTAGTTTAAGATCAGCTCAAAGTCCCAATGAATGGACCAGGTTTGGATAAGGGTTAAAATCGTTAAAAAAATTTATTGTTGATTTATAAAGTGAATAAAAAAAAAATCAATTGTATTTTTAGTTTATATTTCCTTCAAGCACAACTATGTCATCTATTTGACGTATGGTAAAAAAATAAAAAAATCCTTTGGAGATTCATTTTTGAAATGCAGGAGCTCAAAATTTTTTGAGCTCAAAATGACATGAATTTTCGAAATTCTTATGCAATTTCCTGTAAAAAGAGTACCCGGAACCCCTCTTTTAATTTAAATGCTCATACTCCTGTTTCAACGATCCCGGTTTCCGGTTAAAAATATTGTGGCCCAAAACTAGTGATGTGGGTACTCAAACTTCATGAAATGATGTCACGAATAAAAATACAGTCATAGTTTTACCTCAAGTCTCATCCGACAGAGTAAAAGCCATTGGAGATTAATTTTTGAAATATACGAGCTCAAAATTTTTTGAGCTCAAAATGACATGTATTTTCGAAATTCTTATGCGATTTCCTGTAAAAAGAGTACCCGGAACCCCCCTTTTAATTAAAATGCTCATACTCCCGTCTCAACGATCCCAGTTTCCGGTTAAAAATATTGTGGCTCAAAATTAGTGATGTGGGTACTCAAACTTCATGAAATGATGTCACGAATAAAAATACAGTCATAGTTTTACCTCAAGTCTCATCCGACAGAGTAAAAGCCATAACTCAAGCATAATAAAAATTTAAAAATCGAATTAATTATATTAAATATCAGGTTTCATAACATCTAGTAAATCAGGCTCTCGAAAAGTTAAAAAATAGTAAATAAAATTTTTTATTAGACAAATCCCGGACATTAAAAGAGATTATATATTTTATTACAATAATGAAATAAAATATCCATAATAATTCTCAAGTGTAATCGATACTGCGCTGTGTACTACCGTAGTATAGTATAGTATAGGTAAAATATAAAACCGGTACTATAAGTGTTATGACAACTGCTATGCTAAGAAACTCTTAAAGTATTCCGTGTTAGAGCCATGACGCCTACGTAACCGCATAAATTCAACTCGTGCGCCTTAATACTGTAGTAATTCCTTTAAAACGCCGACGAAAACTTATTCTTTGTGTATATGTATATATATATATATATAAATATAAGCCTTTATAATGCCTGGAATATGACCACAAGTCAGATTATACACAAAGATCACGTTTATATTGGCTCTCACGCGTTTATATCCTTGCTAACTAACGATTATTATGTACTACATTCATTTTATCCAAATATTACGTCGTTACGGTTTAAAAATGTTTACATCATTATTTTTATTTTTTAGTTTGTAATTTGAATTGAGAATCTAGGCCGCAAAGTAAAATGCACTTTAAAATTCAATTATCGGCAACTGTATTCCGAAATGGAAAATTTTATATAAATTTTCCTTATAAATTAATTCCGGGTACTGATAGAAGACGAAAGCTTTCTTGTTTAAGTCTTTTTATTCAATTTTGCACTTAGACCGCAGAAATAACTTAAGAAATAATTTTATTATTCACGACTATTCGGAAAAATTTGAATATTTGGAAATTTTCTCATAATTGTTGGTCAATTTTTCTTCGAAATCAATCTATGAAACCTCAAAAAACAAATTTTTCACTACTTTACACTTTAATTCAAATTTCGAATCCATTTCTTAGTCAAATTCAGCGAAAAAATGCGAGTATTTGAAATTATTCGTGAAAAATTTGAATTTTCAGGAATTTCATCAAATTTTTCATGAATTTTTTATTACGACTCAATTGTAGGAATCTCAGGAACAAAATAACTGTTAATTTTACTCCCCAACTAGAATTTCAAGCCTATGCTTCAAAATAAATGCAACCAAAACTCGAATTTTTCTTCCCCTTTTGAGACAATTTGGATTTTTTTCAAAATTCCCGGTTAGTTTTTCTTCGAAATCAATCTAAGATACTTCAGAAAACAAATTTTTCACCACTTTACACTTTAATTCAAATTTCGAACCCATTTCGTAGTTAAATTCAGCGAAAAAATACGAATATTTGAAATTTCCCATGAAAAATTTGAATTTTCAGGAATTTTATCAAATTTTCCATCGAAATCAATCGATGATACCTCAGAAATCAAATTTTCCTCTACTTTAAGCTTGAAATCCAATTTTGAACCCGTTCCATAATCAAATTCAGTAAAAAAATGCGAGTATTTAAAATTATTCGTGAAAAATTTGAATTTTCAGGAATTTCATCAAATTTTTCATGAATTGTTTATTGCGAATCAATTGTAGAAATCTCAGGAACAAAATAACTGTTTATTTCACTCCCCAATTAGAATTTCGAGCCTATGCTTTAAAATAAATGCAACCAAAACTCGAATTGTTCTTCCCTATGTTAGAAAATTCGGATTATTTTCAAAATTTCCGGTCAATTCTTCTTTAAAATCAATCTATGAAACCCCAAAAGACAATTTTTTCACTTCTTTACTTTCGAATCCTAATTTCGAACCCATTTCGTAGTCAAATTCAGAAAAAAAAATGAAAATATTTGAAATTATTCGTGAAAAATTTGAATCTTCAGGAATTTCATCAAATTTTTCATGAATTTTTTATTACGAATCAACTGTAGGAATCTCAGGAACAAAATAACTGTTAATTTCTCTCCCCAATTAAAATTTCGAGCCTATGATTTAAAATAAATGCAACCAAAACTCGAATTATTCTTCCCCTTTTGAGAAAATTCGGATTTTTTCCAAATTCCCAGTCAATTCTTCTTTGAAATCAATCTACGAAACCCCAAAAGACAAATTTTCCACTACTTTACTTTCGAATCCTAATTTCGAACTCAAATTCTGCAAAAAAAATGTGAATATTTGCAACCATTCATGAAAAAATTCAATTTTCATAAATTTTGTATAATTTCTGATCAATTTCTCATCGGAAGCAACTTACGACTCCCTAAGGAACAAGAAATCTAAATTTTCCGCTTAAATTTCAATTCCGAGGCTTAAAAAAATGAAATTTTTTCCATATTTTCTTATAAAATTTAAAAATAAAACCCCGGCGTCTCAGTAGGCAACGGCCTAGTAAATGTTCGATCGTTATGAACCAACTTAAATAATCTCCCACTATCCCCATATCCCACTACAACTTATTCTCCATCACCCCACTTTATCCCAGTCCCTATCCCCTTTCAACAACCTCCCTTGCCCCTTCCCCCTCCCCATCTCTCTCCCTTCCCCACTCTAGCCCTCCCTTTCTCCAGGCAGCCCCCCACCATCCACTCGAATGCAGACGCTCAGATGCGGAATCTTTAGGGCCGGCAGATAGAGTCAGAAGTCAGTGTTCCGCGGATCGCGCCCCAGTGTAGTCATTTTTTATTATTTTTTTTAAAAAAATCAATTAAACCTTCCATTTGCTTCACGATTTCCGCTTTACAAATTACTAATAATAGTGCGCTAAATATATAAATAAAAATAAACGTGTAACAAAACGGTCTGATCTCATTTTGTGATTTCGGGCCGTGGGAAAAATATTTATTACCATCGTTATGAATTACCCTAGTGCGTAATGATATCTTTAAGTGAATGTGGTGATTGTTTGTGTGATAAGTGATATATATTTTGTTTGAATATATAAATTGGTTAATAATATAATCATATATTAATGTATCACTACGACAACAAAAACGATGATTTTGATGTTTTGATGCTTAATTCATCAAATGAATCGTCAATAATGTGCGACCCTACGGCTTTACTTGATCTTGTACCTGACGAAGAGTTGATCAAGAGATCGTGTATCGATTATAACGAGTACACTTATTGTCACGGTGCCAGAGGTAAAATAAATAAACCGTTTTCCTTTAGAATTCTGTTACGGGGGGGAATGTTACGTCTTGTATTCTCGACTCTAATACTGGATCGATTAGTGTAAACAGTTTAATTTTAGGGTCTAATGCTAATGGACCAAGTGTTTAAATGTCTGTGTGTGTCTGTGTCGGTTTTAACTTCCGTTTGGTTTTTATGAGATATAGGCCCACGCACTTACTGAATTTGAGGGCCACGTTATTTCTTAAATAAATATCTTATTATTTTTAGGGGTTACTCCACTTTTTTTTTAGATTTTTTTGTTTTCTTAATAAATCTATCGGCTTAATTTCAAAATTAAAAGGAACTCGAATATTTTTTTTAGACCGGAAAAAAATGACTTGGGGTAAAATCGGCCGGTCAAATTTTATTAATAAAAAATAAATATTACGGGGTAAAATCGGTTGGAACTAATTTTTAAAATTAAAAAAAGACCTTATGGTAAATTGACCGGTTTGACCCCAAGGATTTATAGTAATAAATCGGCATAAATAATCCACGCCCAATATAATTAAAAAAATTCAATAAATCAGTCGATGATGACCGCCTACAAAAAAAATATTTATGTCTACCACCCAAATCGTTAAATTTAATTACCGATTTTATTTATGCTGTAAATTACTAGGAAAAAAAATAAACTATTGGAATTTATCATTAGACACTTTGGCACGTGCGTTTACGAGAATCGGCAGATTCGGTATCTAATTGCCGGGAAATTCGTGCCTTGAACACAGCGAACTACAATGTGCTATATATATATTTATATATGTATATATAGACGCATAAAGAGCGTGTATCGTAGAAAGGACTAGGGGTATAGAGAAGCAAAGAGAGTAAAAGGGTCGATAAAATAGGGGAAGGCAACACACCCTCTTTTCAGAGGGTGAAATCGTAGTAGATATCTGTGTTCAATATCCGCGAGCTGCCAAATGCAGGACTGTCTATTTTTTTGACTTATCTAAAAGTTATTTTGCTTGCCAACACTGTTTCTCTCTACTTCTCTTGGTGAAAAAAGCTGAGTGGTCTTTCTTGGATTACTTCAGATGTAACCAGAGGGCGACTCTTTGCTCGTCTCTCGTCTCTACGGCAACTCTCATTGCAGGACGCAGACAAGTCACATCGATCTTGAGCTACGAGCTTAACGGATTTATTTTGGATAAGGATAGGGAAGCTAAGGAGTAAGGAAGAAAAATAATACGAGGAAAGTTAATCGGGGAATTAATACGGATTATAAGATAACTTAAATTGCAATGATGAGACACCCGATTTATTATTTAATGTCATTTCTAGATGAGAAGCTTTAGGAACGGAGTGAGATCGGTTGGAGATCTTTTTTAGGGACTGGGATTCATGGGATTTTTTTGGAATAAAATGACTTGGATTTTTTGAATCCTGATGCAATTTCCTGTAAAAAGAGTACCCACAACCATAGTTTCAAAAAAAATGATCGTATTCTAGTTACAACGATTTCGATTTCCGGTCAAAAATATTTTGGCCCAAAACTAGTGATGTGGGTACTCAAACTTCATGAAATGACGTCACGAATAAAAGTACAGGCATAAATTTTTTTTAAGACTCATCTGAAATAAAAAAATTTATAGTTCGAGAAGAATGAAAAAAAAATCTCAAGTTATTTATTGCAAAACGTGAGCTTAGATAATATTCGCAGCCATCTTGCCTCGGTTGAGCAAAATGTTTTAAATAATGTCGTACGAATGCAGCGGGACATAAAGAAGGCTCCCCTTTTGATGACTCGAGCATTCCAAGCTCCAATTAAAACCATTTCATGTGTTCAGTGCTTAGGGCGTTAAAGTTTCGTGCTCTCAGCAGACTTTCATCCAATCTCCATTCGCTTTACCCTCGGTAACCTTCTTGACCCTCTCGTCTTTTTTATCAAAGATTTTTCTCAGATGCACAGCACAATAAGTGCACTTACTTACTAACGAAAATTTATTAACGACTTGAACACAAGTATTGTAAATACAAAACCTAACGAGCTTCTCCCTAAAAATCATTATTTCACGAGCTAAAATTTTTTTACTCAAAAACAATCATCGTACCCAAGTTCTCAAGCAAATTTCCTTTCAAACGAGTACCCAGAACCCCCAGTTCCAATTCCTAATTTTTTAAGTTCCTCCATCAGCGCCATCTTGCCTCGAATTTTTTACCATTCAAAATATATCGATGTGGGTACTCAAACTTCGTGAAATTTGCTCTCGAACTCAACTCCACCCTCTACTCTGCTCCCAGTTTAAAAAAAAAACTCAAGACTTGAATTTTTCATCAGAGTAAGAAATTTTTCCGATCATTTATCACTTCTAAGTGACTCTATTAACACTTAAACATGACCGCAAACAAATTTAAACTTAAAAGTGTCAAGAAAGTTTACACCTGAAAAATTATCCAGGTGAAGTGTGCGTCTCTTGACATTATTAATGCCGATACTTACCGATGACTAGTCTTTTTTTACAGGTATAATAGTATAACTTTGCGCGAATTATGAATGAAATAACAGTCAGATGGTAGATTTATCTTCGCATGGATGGCCAGTCTCAATAGTAAGCTTGAACTTACAAATAGTCAATACTCAAACTATAAAAAGAAACCGTTTGGTCTTTTATTTTCTTTTATCTTATTGTTTGGCTTAGGTAGAAAAACCTTTGTAGTTTGTTGTCGCACCCGGCCGCGTAATAGATGCGCACTCCCATTCACCGGCATGTCAAAACGTGTAACATAATATCTGGTTTTTTTCTTTTTTTTGACTAAACACTGGGCATACTCATGCTGATGGTCATGTTCTTGTTCATACTCATGCTCTGCTCACTCTCACTTGAGTCTTTATTTTTTTCCATGACCAAGAGCCCGTGTCTAATGGAATTTATTAGAGATGAGGGTCCTCTGGTTTTTCCGAGAACTCAGATGGAACTTTTTTTTTTATTTTTTTAAATTTCTTCGGCTATTGATGGTCTTTTGTCAAATGCGAGGCAGTTTGTTGTTACGATTCAAAGTTAACTTAGTTTTCGTAACTAATGAGCTTTTTTTGTCGGCACAAAAAACAAGGAAATTTTTAACGCTGGTTTTCGGGGGCGGAAAAAAGTCAGTTTGATACTTCAGATCTTTTATTTTGAATGTTGTAGCTTTTTAAATTTATTGAATTGTCGGAATTTGTCAAAAATAACAAATTTCGATTTTTGACTTCGTGGAGTTATGTTTAAATTTCGATATCTCGATCATTGAACTTTTCTTTAAAAAAAAAATATGATTTGAAGGGTTAAAATGTGTACTTTTAAATGCCCTAGTAGTTTAGAAGTTTAAAAATTTCTGTAACAGTTCAAAATTACAAATTTCGACTTTTGAACCCGTGGAGTTAAGTTCAAATTTTGATATCTCAATAACTATTGAACTTTTCTTAATAAAAAAAAAATGATTCGAAGGCTTAAAATGTGTACTTTTAAATGCCCTAGTAGTTTAGAAGTTTAAAAATTTCTCCAACAGTCAAAAATAACAAATTTCGACTTTTGAATCCGTGGAGTTAAGTTTAAATTTTGATATCTCAATAACTATTGAACTTTTCTTAATAAAAACAAATATGATTTGAAGGCTTAAAATATATAGTTTTAAATGCCCTAGTAGTTTAGAAGTTTAAAAATTTCTTTAGGAGTCAAAAATAACAAATTTCGACTTTTGAATCCGTGGAGTTAAGTTCAAATTTCGATATCGCAATTATTGGACTTTTCTTAGTAAAAATAAATATGATTCGAAGGCTTTAAATATGTAGTTTCAAATACCCCAGTAGTTTAAAATTTTTTAAATTTCTTAAGTAGTCAAAAATAACAAATTTCGATTTTTGAATCCGTGGAGTCAATTTCAAATTTTGATATCTCGGTAACTATTGGACTTATATTAATAAAAAAAATATGATTTGAAGGGTTAAAATGTGTACTTTGTAATTACATACCCAAAATTTTCCAAAAAATTTTTCAAAATCTTTTTGTGTTTAAATTAAACAAGAAAATCATTTTTTTAAATCTTAGATTTAAGTTCTCCGCTTCATATCAGTGGTAAAAAAAAATATTAAAATATTTTTTTAGTCTTGTTATAATTTTTTATTAAATAAAATTTCTAGATCCAAGATTTCGAAATCTGTAATTCCAGGTGGATGTCAACTTTTTCAGACGACAAAAGATCGGAAAAAATAAGTCTTAAGATTAAAAAAAAGGGTTTGGCTTGATCTAGATCGTTTAAAATTTTTTGGCTTTTGTTGAACCCTTTGATCATGATATCGATCGTTATCGTGACGTTAGTACGCAAGTAAAAAATATAGGCCTTAAGTTTGTGAGTTTTTAAAAAAAAGAATTTGTAAAAAATCGGTTGGCATGAAAAGAGCAACTGTAGAATTTAAAAACGTCTTGTTGTATAGACTCTTATTCAGAGTCTCAGTATGTGGGTGTATAGCAGTCTCAAGTGCATTGATGGCGGTCGAGAATATAATACTGAGAATGAAAAGAAGAAGCTCCAGGCTAAGATGTATAGATAAAAAAAAACATATTCTTTCTAAAGTCTCGAGTATGGTTATGATAACGGGACAAAAAATATATAATATTTGTATATAATAAAGATAAACTATCGTGAAATATATTTATATTCACATGTCAGTTACAAAAAAATATGATAATCATCATAGTTGACTTTTGTTGGGTTAATGATACTGGAATTGGGTTTTGGGACCACCAGGAATTTTTTTAAAAATAAATGGGCCTGGTGGCCGTGTAACTGAGGCAATTCCACGTAAAATGAGTACCCACAACCCTAGGTTTGGGTAAAATGGTCATAAAGTTATATACATATATTATATATGTCGATATATTTTTGAGTTGTTGAAATATATTGATGTGGGTACTCAAACTAGAGGGAATTTGATGACGAATCGAAGTTTCAGAGTAATTTTTAGTTCAAGTAAACTCGTGAAGAATGAAAGTTATAATAAGTGATAATCGTTTTTGTTATAGGTTGTTTACTGGACAACTCGGCACCACGGGGACCGCCCGATGTGCCACCTCGTAACCCTACAATGAATCGTTTGAACGGAAGACTGCCAGGTAGCCACGTAACAAGCGAGCACGAGCGTGATCTAGACTTAGAGCCTTCTTGTCTTGTTCGTACGCCGTCTGGAAATTTTTATAACAAACCACCAAGTAAGTTGAGCATTTGATACTAAAAATAACAATAATAACCATAAAAAATTGTCAGCTAGTCATAAACTTTCGACATAAAAGTCAATAGAGCCCATCAATCATTTTACAAAAAGGTCGTCCCACGCTCTTGAAATTTAACCTGACCTTAAAGGAATAGAAGCACAGATGTCCTTTTACACTCTTGACATTTTCCTCTCTTGAGAATTCACGGGTAATAAAATTTTCTATTTTTTTTTCTTAAGAAATTGACAAAAAATCTCAATGTCCAAATTCAACATTTGATATCTCCGTGAAAAATCATCGTACGCTAATTTAAAAAATGTCAAATTCAAGCTTAAATTATGCGCTTTTCATCTGTCGGGCCCAAAAAAATATAAAAATTTTTTTTTTACCACTTATGGCCCAAAAACTATAACTCGAAAATTTTCATTTTTTTTAAATTTTACTATTTTGCCCTCTAACAGCTGCTACAAAATTTTTTAAAATAAATCAATCAATAGGATCACAATCTAGACACTTTACTCTGGGACTGAGATTTTTTTTACCCCTATTCCGATGATTTGAACCCACGATCCACAACTTTAAAAATCGGCCTCTTTTTTTCGAAATTAAAAAAAATATTTTGGGGCCCAAATTTTCAATCTAAAATACAAATTAAGGGTCTAATGACCAGATGCTGTCAAAAGTAGGTACTCTAAGCTTTAAAATTAATTTTTGACCAAGTCGTTCCGTCAATTTGGACCCAAGTTACAGAACTTTTAAAATCCTTTTTTTTTTTCCCGCAATTTTACGAAATTTTTTGAGCTAAAATTTTGAACTCAAAAAATAATTTAAGGGTCTAATGACATAAAGTTTTCAAAAGTGGGTACTCTAAGCTTTAAAAAAAATTTTTTTTCATGTTAGTACGACAATTTGAACCCGAGTTACAGCATTCCGCCCATTTCCATTTTGCCTAATTTGTGAAAGTAAACAATCAGCATTTGAAATAAAAAGCGTTAAAAAAACATTGAGAAGCCATTATATGCAAACTATCAAGTGTAACAACATCCAGACTATCCCTGAGCAATGGCCATCATCCAAGCCATGTGTTTTCTCAGCCGTAATTACTTGGGGAAGGTAGAATTCGAACAGAGTTTGGTTTAGTCTTGAGCAGAGGGTCGATACTTCCTTTATAGGCTTTGTCTTGTGCTTCAGGACCTCTTCTGTAACCTTTATATATCTATATATATAGCAAGCATAGCGTGGGAAGTCCATGTAATGCCCCTCTAATTGCGGGTGTGCCCAGAGGAAGGGCCATGGAATGACGAACGTGATTATGGCGTTTACTGAGATATCCGTGATTGCTCGGGCATTTAAAGAATCACGTGAGTTTCACCTCTTAGAATGCGCTCTTAAAAGTATAGATTTATTTTTTTTCCTACCTGTTTCGAGCGCCCCGGGGTTTTTTAAATTCACTCATGATTATTTAGTTCGAGGGGTTTTTTCACTTTAGCGTCGACTAGAAATTTTTTACGGAAAATTCACTTAGACAGTTATCAAGTACGCGCGATTCCGCGTTGAATGAGTACCCACATTGATATAAATGGATATCATATTTATTTCATATATTATATATCATAAATATGAGGCAGTTTTTTTTGCCGGCTAAATATAGGGATGTGGGTACTCAAATTAAAGGAAATTTACCAACGAATTTATGTATGCAGTCAATTCTGCCGATTCAATTAACCTGAGACGTAAAAATGAAGAAAATTGGGTTTCAAAATTTTTTAAAATTTTAATTTCTTTTGTTTTCAGAGAATAATAAGAATGAATACAATAACAAACATCAGTCTACAGGAAATAGTCCAATAAAAGTAGAGTTACAAAACAATATGGACAGGTGAGTGACAAATGGCGTCTTTATAAAAAAAACTGTAGACCATAAAATTCACAGTTTACTATTTTAGCACCTTTCATTTTTCTAGTCCTCGAAAATATGAATGAAAATTCTCGAACTGACTCTTGTTGACGGCATTCAGGCACTCGAACAATGAGTACTCGAAATGAATTGTCATTCCTGTTATTTTTTAAATTCCTATTCATAAGACAGGCTTACAAATAAACTTTTCATTCATAAGTTTTTTTTTTTTTATAAATTTTCAGGGTACCGTTGCCTTACGGGCATGCGCCATCAATGATTCCAATGAGGAGACAAAGTATTAGGTGTCATTTCCGTAAAGGAATAGACTGGTGCAGTTGGAAATTGATCGCCATTGTTTCTATAACGGTCGCAATTTGTCTAATTGGTGCTTTAATATATTTAGCTGGTAAATATCATTTTTATATTGAGATAACTAAACAACTATTCAAAATACGATAAAAAAGTATTGAAACAATTTTATAGGAAATTTAATCCTCTATAAAAAAGCATTGATTACTTTTTTACGTAACTTTCATAGTTTAGTCATAAACTTCATTTTATTACAAGTACTCAATTATCGAATTCCCAAAAATAGGTTTAGACATTTGAAGAACTTGTAACTCGAATTCTGAGTCAAGTATTTGATTTACGATAAAAAAGCATTGATTCAATTTTATAGGAAATTTAATTCTCTACAAAAAAGTATTGATCAATTTTTCACGTAAATTTGATACTGCAGCCAGAATATGGGTTCCAAGTTTAACTGTTTGAAAAAACAATATTATGACCAGACAAAATTTGATTTAAAATAATTTATTTTTCGATAGCATCCAGTTCAGTTACTTGGCCGTATCACGCGACAAAGGCCTGTAACGTACTGGTTGGTGATAGCAGCGAAAAGTCTGAGACTAAAAATTCAACGTCTGCGTCAGCAACTTCGACTCCTGGTAGATCGCGACAGCCGTCATCAGGAGGTGAGAATCGTGAATCTGTTGATATTAATGGTATTGTTTACAGTAGAAAACGTAGAGACACTATCCAGCATGATGAATGGAATTTAGATAATCCTCAATTAGATAAAATGGTAACTATGCATGATAATTTGTTGCATGATGGTGGTGGTTTTTATGAAAATACTAATACTGTAAATGGTGATAAGGTTACTTTGGGATCTAGCTTTCAAACTATTACATTTAAATCACAAAATTCATTTTCTGATGATCAGAATCTTAGTTCGAATGATAAAAGTACTATTGGTGATCGAACTACTATTTTTGATGATCAAACTACTATTTCTGATGATCAGGCATCATCGCAAATGATTACAACTCTTCCAAATCATGAAAATGTATCAACTCTTCCAAATTATGAAAGTGGATCAACTCCTCCAAACCACAGCAATGAATCAACTCTTCCCAATAGTGAAAATGTATCAACTCTTCCAAATAGAGACAATGTATCAACTCTTCCAAATCATGAAAATATATCAACTCTTCCGAATAGTAGAAATGTATCAACTCTTCCAAACCATAGCAATATATCAACTCTTCCAAACCATGAAAATGTATCAACTCTTCCAAATAGTAGAAATGTATCAACTCTTCCAAACCATAGCAATCCATCAACTCTTCTAAACCATGAAAATGTATCAATTCTTCCAAATAGAAACGATGTATCAACTCTTTCAAATTACGGAAGTTTATCAACTCCTCCAAATAGAGACAATGTATCAACTCTCCCAAATTATGGAAGTGGATCAACTCCTCCAAACCACAGCAATAAATCAACTCTTCCCAATAGAGACAATGTATCAACTCTTCCAAACCATGAAAATGTACCAACTCTTCCCAATAGTGAAAATGTCTCAACTCTTCCAAATAGAGACAATGTGTCAACTCTTCCAAATAGTGGAAGTGTATCAATTCTTCCAAACCATGAAAATCTATCAACTCTTCCAAATCATGGTAATGAATCAACTCTTCCATATAGTGATAATGTATCAACTCTTCCAAATCATGAACATAAATCAACTCTTCCAAGCGATGGAAATGTATCAATTTCTCGCCAAACTGAATCAAAGAATCAATTAACAACCGAGTCAGTGATAAAAATAACAGATGAACTTTTGGGATCATTTTTACCAACCGAAATAAATGAACCTGATCGCGTGATAATAGAAGACGTGCCAGAAAAAGCGCAGCAAGATTTTCCCGGTTCTCTTTACAATTCCGAAGTTGTCGAGATCGTAAAACTAAATCCAGACAGCCCAGAGTCACCTCAAAATACTTATACTGTCGAAGAGGATGAACATAAACTAGGATCACAGGACGATATGATGAAAGAAAGCCAAGAGTTTGAATCGCGTGAGATTAAAGACTACGACGAGCATCCATCAGGAGAAAAGTCATTGGTGTCAAATAATATTAACAAAACTCAAGATTTATCGCATGAAACGCATGATTTTTATAATCCGGTATCAAATAATAACAAACAAACTGATACTGGATCACGTATTCTTGTTAACGTCACGATATCAAGCTTGGATTCATTTACATCTACATCTAAACAAATTTACGTAGTATCTGTATCTGTACCGAGTAACCCTGTGCCGGGTGATTTATTAACTCCTGGGATAATTAACATACCCGAACTTAAAACTCCTGGTCCTGATCCCGCTGGGGCTAAGCTGGAACCGGAATCACTGGAACTGCCTCCGCCACCTCAGCCTCCGGGTTCTCCACCTCCCATCTGGGCTGGCGGGGAATGCGAGTGCTCTTGCCCGTGTATGGACTCGTCTGATGATGAATGGGACTCTTTTTCAGCAGATGATCAGTCTTTTGCTGATGATCATTTAGATAATTCGGAAGAAGCTCAGAGTTACAATTCCGAGTTTGATGGAACTACTGTTAGTGAAACGGAATCAACTGACGGGTTTAGTACTGAGAGTTTGTGTGGTACTACTCCCTTGCCACCGGAACCTACTATTCTTATTTTAGAAGGTGAGGTCACGTTTCCTCTCATTCTAAAACTGGGGATCGAAATTTCGATTACGCGGCATTTTTATTTTGCTCAAAACTGATTGAAGCCTTGTCTAGAAAACCTGATTAGTAAAACGTAAGAAAGTAGATTTAGCTGCCTGTTGCATTTAAATTTACAAAAAAAAATTTCCAAGCCTTTAGAGCCAAAAAAAGACGAAATCGAAATTTTGGATTTTTCCGTTTTTTGAGTGAATCGAAAAAATAATGAATTATTTTACTGCTTGTAAACTTTATGGGCTTGTTTGCATGCTTTGCACTCAAATTTATACTTTTCTCACAAACACTTCTTCAAATAAACATAGAAATAAGGCTATGAGTAAGTGGAATTACTAACAAACTAACACTTGAATAATAAGAGATGATTAATTTACAGGAATTGCTTTTATAAATGAACTGGTACTAAAATATAAATGTAATTATAGGTGCCAGAACATTCCCCGCCAGGTCATTTCCACCAGACGGTACGACGTTCGCTCAAGTGACCCTAGGTCAGCATTTAAACAAAGAAATTCCCGCGTACAGTTACTGGAACATGCAATTCTACCAATCGGAAGCTGCTTACGTGAGGTTTGATTACAATATACCTAGGGGAGCGTCTATTGGAGTCTACGCACGAAGGAACGCACTGCCTACACACACGCAATACGATCTACTGGAAGTATTGAGCGGATTCAAAGCCCGAACAACTCGCGCTTCACACGTAAGTCATTCTAAACGCAAACAAACAATCCATTACCCAAATAGTTTTTTCTAAACAAACCATTTCCTGATTACAGCCTTCGATAAAAAAAGAGGTGACTCATTACATGGAACCCGGTCACTGGTTCCTTTCACTCTACAACGACGATGGCGATCCCCAGGAAATTTCTTTCATTGCTGTGATAGCAGAAGACATGACTCACAATTGTCCGAACGGTTGCAGTGGCAAGGGCGAGTGTTTACTAGGTCACTGTCAATGTAACCCAGGATTCGGTGGTGAAGATTGCAGCGAAAGTGTCTGCCCAGTCCTCTGCAGCCAACGCGGCGAGTACATCAACGGCGAGTGTCAATGCAACCCCGGATGGAAGGGCAAGGAATGCTCGCTAAGGCATGACGAGTGCGAAGTACCAGATTGCAATGGCCACGGCCATTGTACCAACGGCAAATGTAACTGCGTACGTGGATACAAAGGAAAGTTTTGCGAGGAACCAGATTGCCCTCATCCAACTTGCTCAGGCCACGGGTTCTGTGCCGAGGGAACTTGCATTTGCAAAAAGGGATGGAAGGGAATTGATTGCAGTCAGATGGATAAAGAAGCCCTGCAGTGTCTTCCTGATTGCAGCGGCCATGGTAACTTTGATCTAGAAACCCAGACCTGCCATTGCGAGCCAATGTGGTCAGGGGATGATTGCTCCAAGGAATTGTGCGACTTAGACTGTGGGCCGCATGGTCACTGCGTTGACAATGCATGCGATTGCGTCGCTGGATGGTCTGGCGAACTCTGCAATCTCAAGCAGTGTGACCCCCGTTGTAACGAACACGGGCAATGCAAAAATGGAACGTGTTTGTGTGTCACTGGATGGAATGGTCGGCATTGCACGATGGAAGGCTGCCCCAATTCCTGCTCAGGCCACGGCCAGTGTCGAGTCAATGCAGACGCCCAATGGGAGTGCAGATGCTACGACGGCTGGGATGGTAAAGACTGCGGTGTTCTGTTGGAGCAAAACTGTAACGATCAACGTGACAATGACAAAGGTCAGGGTTCAAACCAATTCCATTACTGTCAATTCCACTAATTGCGCTGCATTGTCATCAGTAAACTAATGAATTGCTATTTCTCTAGATGGTCTGATCGACTGCGCGGATCCTGAATGCTGTGGAAATCACGCTTGCAGAGGCAGCCAATTGTGCGTGTCAGCGCCCAAGCCCATTGACATCTTGCTCCGTAAGCAGCCGCCCGCAATAACTGCGTCCTTCTTTGAACGGATGAAGTTTCTGATTGACGAAGGTAGTTTGCAGAATTACGCGCGTCAAGAAAGCTTCAACGAAAGGTGAGTTACTTATGTTATATTCATTTACCACTAGATTCATTTACTAAATTCTTCATAACATATCATATCAACAAAATACACTATTAAGACGATACATAAAGTACTAATTTAATTAGTAAAATATAATGCAATGTTGTGACCCATGTCAAAAACAATCCTAACAAAGTGTGTTTGTATATATTTATATAAATATTTATGTATGTCTGTGGTAAGATGTAACCCTACTCCCAAAATCGGTTCGCAGTAAAATAAAATAAATAAATGAAAACTAGGATCAACTTTTCTGATAAATTTTCGGCTTTTATTGTTATACTTTCTAATGTAATTGAGGCTTGTGTGAATAATATTGTTTTATTTTTCTAAATAAATCGATAAAATTTATAAATATTTAACTGGAATTTGTTTTATCCGTGCTGCTCGATCAGTGTGTTCTGGAATCACTTCAACACGAGGTAAGAATGAAGTCTTCCTATAAAGTCTTCCAGTTGATGACGATGATTATTATTATTATTTATTTTTTTGGTTATTATCGATAGTCAGCTTCGTTATTTTTTACGTGCGTGCGTCCGTGTGTGTGTGACGTTTATCTAAAATTACTTTAAAAGTACCAGACAATAATTGTATAGGGTTAGGTCACCATCCGCCGCCATTTGTTATCGGCTAATACGTCCAATAGCGCGAAAGTGTTTTACCTCGGGCCGTACGAGTAGATACCTCGTGACGTTTGAGAACTTGGCTACGTCACTGCGGCCGTTGATTTAATTGGGATAATTATTGACTGGTCCTTTTAATCTCCATATTATAAATATAATTTGTTATTTGTTGCATGTTAATTCCTTATATATTTAATTGATTACCTCCAAATGTATATTAAGACGTCATTGATTTATTTTCGTCGCATGCCTTAAACTAAACTCCTATTGTGTTAAGTGACGTTTTGCATTTAAATGCTTTAAAAATAATGGAAAACTTAAAAAATATATCATACATAAAATTAGTGTATCGTCTTTTGACTTAAGCTCAAATACTGCATAGATCGCATTAGCACAGTAGATAAAAATAAAAAATGATATATATATATTTTTATTAAACAGTTATTTGACGATGATGAATAAAATCTTTATTGTAATGATTGTTAGCTAATTGATGAATTAATTTGACAGTCGATCAGCGGTGGTGCGTGGACGAGTAGTGACGTCAATGGGAACAGGATTAATGGGCGTGCGTGTCAGTACAAGTACACCCTTGGAAGGTTTCACACTGACACGTGATGACGGTTGGTTTGATCTGCTCGTCAACGGTGGGGGTGCTGTCACACTGCAATTTGGACGATCGCCATTCAAACCACAGACACATATTGTCTTTGTGCCCTGGAATGAGGTAATGTTGAGCTTCCAGAATCCTGGCCCATTATCTGATGGGTTGGTAACCGGAACTTTTATTTATTAACTTGATTTTATCTACAGGTGGTCATAATAGACAGGATAGTGATGAGCACGGCGGACGAGAAGCCACCGGTTCATATCGCGCATGCCTGCGCTGCTCACGACTACGATTTGATGAAGCCAGTGGTTCTCGCGACCTGGAAACACGGGTTCCAAGGCGCTTGTCCTGAAAAAAGTGCCATTCTTGCCGAGTCTCAAGTGGTCCAAGAAAGTCTACAGATTCCTGGAACCGGTCTTAATTTGGTTTATCACAGCTCGCGTGCTGCGGGCTATCTCTCGACGATCCAGCTCCAACTTACTCCAGAAAGCATTCCCCCGACATTGAATCTCATTCACTTGCGCATCACCATTGAGGGAATTTTGTTCGAGAAGACTTTTGAAGCTGATCCGGTTATTAAATTCACTTACGCCTGGAATCGGCTGAACGTATATCGGCAGCGAGTTTATGGAGTCACTACAGCGATGGTGAAGGTCGGTTACGAGTACAGTGATTGTAAGGACATAATCTGGGACGTCCAGACCACTAAATTAAGTGGCCATGATATGTCAATCTCTGAAGTAGGAGGTTGGAATCTGGATATCCATCACCGTTACAACTTCCACGAAGGAATCCTTCAAAAAGGCGATGGTTCGAACATCTATCTCAAGCACAAGCCGCGAGTGATCCTTACCACAATGGGCGACGGTCATCAACGGCCATTAGACTGCTTCGAATGCGACGGACAGGCTTCCAAGCAACGGCTTTTGGCACCAGTTGCTTTAGCGGCTTCTCCAGATGGTGCGATATTCGTTGGAGACTTCAATCTTATCCGTAAGATCCTAGTCGACGGAACTGTAAAAACTGTCGTACGTTTGAACGCCACCCGAGTGTCTTATCGCTACCACATTGCGCTGAGTCCCCTTGACGGAGTCCTCTATATTTCGGACCCAGAGTCCCATCAGATCATTCGCGTACGTGACGTCAATGATTACACAGACCCAGAACACAATTGGGAGACCGTTGTGGGCTCGGGCGAGCGATGCCTTCCCGGTGACGAAGCTCACTGTGGAGATGGTGCTTTAGCAAGAGACGCCAAGCTGGCTTATCCAAAAGGCGTAGCAGTGTCTGCTGATAACGTTCTTTACTTTGCTGACGGAACCAATATCCGAATGGTTGATCGCGACGGAATAATAACGACAGTAATAGGCAACCATATGCACAAATCTCACTGGAAGCCGATACCATGTGAAGGAACTCTCAATGTCGAGGAGGTTCATTTGCGCTGGCCTACAGAGCTGGCCATTAATCCCCTCGATAATTCACTTCACATCATCGACGACCACATGGTCTTACAGCTCGCGCCAGATGGTCGCGTCAAAGTCGTTGCAGGACGACCACTACACTGTGCCAGCCCGTCAACAACTTTCGACACTGAACTCGCTACCCATGCGACCCTTGTGATGCCGCAGTCCATCGCATTCGGTCCATCCGGTAGCTTGTACATCGCCGAAAGTGATTCGCAAAGAATAAACCGCGTCCGTGTCATTGGGACTGACGGTAAAATTGGACCATTCGCTGGGGCTGAGTCTAAATGCAATTGCCTTGAGCGCGGATGCGATTGCTTTGAAGCTGATCACTATCTGGCGTCAACGTCAAAGTTTAACACCATTTCCGCCGTGACCGTATCACCGGATGGGGTCGTCCACATTGGAGACCAAGCAAACTATCGCATCCGGTCGGTGATGGCCAGCATTCCCGACGCCTCTGGAGCTCGTGAGTATGAAATCTACTCGCCAGATACTCAAGAAATCTATGTGTTCAATCGCTTTGGCCAGCATATTTCCACCAAGAACATTCTGACAGGTGAAACCTTCTATGTCTTTACGTATAACGTCAATACCAGCAACGGGAAATTGAGCACAGTAACAGACGCCAGTGGGAACAAAGTCTTTTTACTGAGAGATTACAGCAGTCAGGTGAACTCTATCGAAAATACCAAGGGACAGAAGTGCAGACTGAGAATGTCACGCATGAAAATGCTCCACGAATTAAGCACTCCGGATAATTACAACGTGACCTTTGATTATCACGGCCCGACAGGATTGCTAAAGACTAAATTAGACAGCACTGGCAGAAGTTACGTCTACAATTACGACGAATTTGGACGTCTGACTAGCGCAGTTACGCCGACGGGTAAAGTTATCGATTTGACATTTGATCTGAGCGTTAAGGGAGCGACAGTGAAAATTGGCCAGAACAACCGCAAGCCCGTTTCAATGCTGATTAAAGGCTCTTCTGTTCTGACTAAAATCGGAGAAGCCGAAGCGAGAACAACAGTAGCCGGTGATGGATCTGTCAGTCGCGTTACTTCCTGGTCGCATACAGTCAGCACTGATACGCTTCCCTACGCTATTTTGGCCGAAATCGAAGCTCTGTTGGGTGAAAGCTACCCAGTGCCTGCTAAGCAGCGGACTGAGATCGCCGGTGACCTGGCAAATAGATTCGAATGGCGCTACTTCTTACGCAAGGTCCAGGGCAAGAATCGCGGCAACCCTAAAGCGATTGCCCAAGTCGGAAAGAAGCTTCGCGTCAATGGTGACGTCTTGCTCTCACTGGAATACGACCGCGAAAGTAATACCGTGGCGGTATTTATTGATGACCGCGTGGAGCTGCTCAATGTCACTTACGACCGAAATGCGCGACCTCTCAAGTGGCTGCCGAGGAACGGAATCTTCTCGGGAGTGGATCTGGAGTACGACAGATTCAGTCGGTTGACCAGGTGGACCTGGGGTGACATCAGCGAGAGCTACGGATTCGACCGCGCAGGTAGACTGTTTGAAATAAAATACAGTGACAATACCGCGATGGTCTACGCATTCAAAGACATGTTCAGTAGTCTGCCACTGAAGGTGACGACACCAAGAGGCAGCGATTACTTGCTGCAATACGACGAAGCAGGAGCTTTGCAATCTCTGACTACACCTCGTGGTCACATCCACGCGTTCTCGCTTCAAACATCTTTAGGATTCTACAAGTACCAATACTACTCGCCAATGAACCGACATCCCTACGAAATCCTTTACAATGACGACGGCCAGATTCTCGCTAAAGTTCTTCCCCATCAAAGCGGCAAAGTCGCTTACGTCTACGACCATGCGGGTAAATTAGAGACGACATTGGCTGGACTTTCATCTATTCACTACACGTACCAAGAAACGACTTCCCTAGTCCGCAGTATTGACATAAACGAGCCCAACTTCGAAATGCGTATCGAGTACAAGTATCACGCGGGAATTGTCAAGGATGAGAAGATCAAATTCGGCAGCAAGAGCGGAATGGACAATGCGCACTATCGCTACCAGTATGACGGCAACGCCAGAATTTCGGGAATCGAAGTCGACATCAATGGAAAACAGTTGCCGCAGTTACGGCTCAAGTACAACCAGAACCTGGGAGTTCTTGAAGGAATTGGTGACTTGAGGATCTATAGAAACACTTTCAATAGGTCGGTGATGCAGGACGCAAGCAAGCAATTCTTCACCGTGACTGATTACGACGAGCACGGTCGTGTCAAGAGCATTGTCATGAACATCCGGTCGATGGACGTTTTCCGCATGGAACTGGAGTACGACAACCGCAATAGGATAAAGATGCGCAAGCTGACTATCGGCAAGGACTCGATGGACAAAAAGGAATGGTCGCGTATGGATAAAATAACTTACAACGCTGACGGCCATGTTCTGGAGGTCGCGGATACTGACAACAACTGGCAGTACGCTTACGACGAGAACGGAAACGTTGTCGGAGTTACTGAACACAATGAAAAAATAACTCTGGGTTACGATAGTGGAGATCGTGTTGTTCAGTATGGAGATGTTGAGTTCAACTCCTACGATAGTCGTGGGTTCGTTGTGATACGCGGGGAACACAAGTACAGATACAATTCACGCGGTCAGTTGATTCATGCCTCAGAGCACAAAAAGTTCCAGATCTGGTACTACTACGACGATCGTGGACGTCTGGTATCTTGGAACGACGATCGAGAAAACATAACCCAATTTTTCTACGCCAATCCCAAGACCCCTGATCTGATAACTCACGTCCACTTCCCTAAAGCTGCAAAGACCTTCAGATTTTTGTACGACTCGCGCGATTTCTTGATGACCGTCGAGACGTCAGAGCAGCGTTTCTACGTTGCATCAGATCAAAACGGATCACCATTGGCTCTGTTTGATACCAATGGAAATCTGATAAAGGAAATGCGTCGCACGCCATTTGGAAAGATTATCAAAGACACGAATCCAGATTTTTATCTACCGATTGACTTCCACGGCGGGCTCTTTGACCCGATAACAAAATTAGTCTACTTGAATAAACGGCTCTATGACCCCACTGTCGGTCAATGGATGACTCCAGCCTGGGAGCAGATGGTCAACCAACTGACCACTCCTACCGACATCTTTATCTACCGATTCCGTAATAACGATCCAATAAATGCTAAATTGAACGTCGAGTACATGACCGACTTGTCCAGCTGGTTGAAGCTCTACGGCTACGATATTCCATCTATGCTAGGCTCCGAGTACACGAAGGCAATGGTCTATCAGCCAACGGCAACCATAACCTCGCCCCAACTAACCCCCGACTTTGGCGTAATGTCCGGACTTGAATGCATCGTAAACCGGGTTCACGAAAAGTTCTCGGACCTAGACTTTGTGCCCAAGCCTCTTCTGAAACTAGAACCCAAGACCCGAAATTTGTTGCCACGTGTCGCGCATCGACGTGCAGTTTTCGGCGAAGGAATTCTCGTTTCCCGCGTCGGAGGCCGCGCATTAGTGAGCGTCGTAGATGGCGTCAACAGTGTAGTCCAAGACGTAGTGACCAGCGTTTTCAACAATTCGTACTTCTTGCCCCTGCACTTCAGCGTTCACGACCAAGACGTCTTCTACTTTGTCAAAGACAACGCATTGAAAATGCGCGACGATATGGAAGAACTGCGCAGACTCGGAGGCATGTTCAATGTTTCCACTCACGAGACAACTGAACATGGTGCCGGGAAAGAGTTGCGTCTCCATAACCCAGATGCCGCTGTAGTGATTAAGTACGGCGCGGACCCCGAACAAGAGCGACACAGAATTCTCAAGCATGCGCACAAGCGTGCTGTAGAGCGCGCATGGGAAATTGAGAAGCAGTTAGTCGGCGCAGGGTTCCAGGGACGCGGGGACTGGTCCAAAGAGGAGAAGGATCAGTTGCTAAGTCGCGGAACCGTCGATGGGTACGAGGGCGCTGATATCCACAGTGTCCACAGGTATCCTCAGTTGGCTGACGACCCCGGGAACGTCGCTTTTACGCGCGATACTAAAAGAAAGAGACGCAAGAGTGGCAACAGACGACTCAGCAGATATCACAGGCATGACACGTGATTAATTATTGAGGGTTATAATTAAAAATAAACATTTTTTTTTTGTTTTTAAGTGATTTGGTGCCATAGGCTTTTATTATTGTTTATAAGAAAACAAAAAACACTAAAAATTATGAACTAAAAAAGTGATTTGTATATGGAAAAGTGTCAAAATTAAGCTAGTCCTTGCTTAGTAAAATAATTATTTTGTAGTATAACTAAAAGTTTAAAATAATGAAGAAAAAAATAACCTAACCTAAGATGTTATATAAAAATATTTAAATATATATGTATAAATATATTAAATGACCGAGGTTTACTTTGGGGCAATGATATTTTTTGCATCACAGGGTCTTACAGATAAGACGTAAAATATGATAAGGATTTAAATGAAAAAAAAAAAAAAAAAAAAAAAAAAAAAAAATTCATTGTCCGTTCGTCCAAGTAATTAACGATTGTTGAGGTACACAAACTTACACATAGATGGCAGGAGTACTGCAAAAATATTTTTAAACGATGCAAATAATAATAATTATTAGTCTTAGTTACTGATAATTGTGAATTAATTAACTAATGAGATTAAGAGGGATATTATTTTGTAAATATAATAATTAAGCGTTTGAATATATCTATTGTGGTAATTGTAGATAGTATTACTTATCGATAACAAAATAAATTATATCGGTATGAATGCCGATGCTTTTTTATATGTAAAACACTCTACACTATTATGTATGTATGTATTATTTTTTTTATTGAAC
This sequence comes from Microplitis mediator, assembly GCF_029852145.1. Taxonomy (NCBI): domain Eukaryota; kingdom Metazoa; phylum Arthropoda; class Insecta; order Hymenoptera; family Braconidae; genus Microplitis; species Microplitis mediator. The sequence continues at coordinate 22,299,795 of NC_079977.1, read as the reverse complement.
AACAAAAATTTTTTTTTACATTATGGATTTATTTTATCGCGAATAAAATATCGTGGTTATTTTTAATTTTTTTATAATTGTACATATAATCAATAAATAATTATTAAAATTATTATTTTTTGTCGCGTGTTGTTTTATTTTATTTTTAAGAAATTGAGATTTTGGAAGCATGGCAAACTTTTTTTTAGCATGGCAATAATTTTTTTAGGTTGGGTCGTAAAGTCAAATCTTCGGATATCTAATGATTTTTTTCTCTCGCAAATCCGAACAACGGCAAGTTACCATGAAATACCGAAATTTACCGTAAAATACGGTCGCTGGGCCAAAATACGGTAATTTACGACCGAAATGCGGTAATTTGCGCTCAAAATGCGGTAACTCGTTGTGAATTAGCTGTAATTTAAGGTTAAATTTCGAATTTTCTGACGAATTTACGGCAACATTGCTGTATTTTACCGTAAAATACCGTAATTTAAGGTGATTATTCCAATCAACCTTCGTAAAATACGGTATTTTACTTCAAAGTACGAAATTGTACGGTAAATTACGGCAAATCGCGGTAATTTACGGAAAAATTTTGAATTTCCTGGTAAATTCACGACAACATTGCTGTATTTTACTGGAAATTACCTAATTTACGGTGGTTCTTCTAATCAATCTTCTTTGAATTCGGTATTTTACCTTAAGTACGGAATTTTACGGTACACTGCGGAAAATTACGGCAAATCGTGGTCATTTACGGTAAAATTTTGAATCTTCTGGCAAATTCACGGCAACATTGCTGTATTTTTCTGGAAATTACCGTAATTTACGGTATATCTTCTAATCGATCTTCTTAAAATTCGGTACTTTACCTTTCAGTACGGCACTGTACCGTAAACTGCGGTAAATTACGGCAAATCGCGGTAATTTACGGCAAAATTTTAAGTTTTCTGGCAAATTTACTGCTACATTGCGAGATTTGACCGTTATATATAATCAATCTTCTTAAAATGCGGTATTTTACTTTGAAGTACGGCATATTACAGTAAATTACGGAAAATCACGTTAATTTACGGTAACATACCGCATTTCACATCAAATTCTCAGTAAGTTACGGTATTTGGCGACAAAATTTGGTAATTTCCCGTAATTCAGATCCGCTAGAGTGCTGAAATTTTTACCATGCAATCTTTTCAAGCTTAATCGGATGAATATTTTCATGGAAAAACAATGCACTGTAAAAATTACTATGTAATTGCGCAGTGTTATTTTGAGAAATCTATTGTTCCATGCGAAACTGCTACATGATTTGAAGTCGGCGTGAAAATTTAGATTGCATTCAATTCGTATGGCAAAAATTACTATTGTAAAGCAAAAATTTTTTCACACGGAAAAATTTAGTTAAAAAATATGTACGAAGAATGTTACTACAATCGAAAAATTTACTCTCCATACAGTGGAATGCAAGTAATTTTTACCATACAATCGAAATATTAATTCAAAACATGCCGTACTATATTTGCGTAGAATTTTTAAAAAGAATCAATTGTATAGTAAAGAATTTTTAAGCGTTGTCTGAATTTGTATAGCAAAATTATAGGTCACAATATAATTTTTACCATGCAGTTTTGTTAATAAAATTCATGGCTAAGAATTAACTATAAACTGTTCCCTAAAAAATTTTAGCAGGCTTATTTCAAGTGTGGAAAAGTTTCCATAGTAAAAACCACAAAAAATTTTTACCATGCAATTTTCTAAATAAAATTCGGTTGCTAAAAAATCTGCCGTGATAATCTTTGCAAATTTCTACAAATAATTTCTGCATGGTAAAAATTTTTGAAAATTTGAACCATGCATTCAAAAAATGTAATTTCAAAACTAAACTGAGCTATGGTTGAAAAATTCCAAAATCTCAAGTTTGTTATCTTTTACACTTAAATATTTTTAGGTTATAAATTTAACCACACAAACAAAAAAAACTACATAATCATAAGCCACCGATACGTAACAGTTAATGTAAAATTAATAAATAAGATTATCAATAAAAACAATAACTATAATAGTAATAATAATACTCATAATAATAATTATAATACTTTCTACTAATAATTATGAAAAAAAAAATGCTGTACACATCGAATGTATAGCGACTGCCAACGTTGTAAAAAATCAATCCATTTTTATAATTAAAACTTATAATTTGTTTCTACTATTGTTTGGTTTAAATTCGTCAGTAAAATTGAATATTATATGCGCACTATTTAAAAAAATATTGTAAATAACGCGCAGGGAGAGAGAAAAAAGCTTAAAGTAAATTAAGAAGCTTGAATAAAAGTAAAAAAAAAAAAATAAATGCGAGTAGCTTGATTTAGAAAAACACGCGACTCGGAATTAATTGAGTTAATTAACGTATAAATTAATTAAATAAAGTAGATTTTTGTGTAAGTGTTCTTAATTACCACGCATTTGGTGCCAGGAATTACGGAGATCGTTAGTGTGAGCGACTGGGTTCGAATCCCGGTCACGGACTTTTTTTTTTTTAATGAAAAAAAAAACAATGAATGAAATTTATGTAAATAAAGAGTAAATTTAAATCAAAACGGCCTGGATTATAGTAACGAGTGTGGTAATTAAGCGATATAATGATAGATATATGTAATAATATATAAAAAAAAAAGCAATACTGCATAGACCTATCGCGTTTTTTTGTTTTAATTTATGAAAAATAATAATAAAATGAATGAGTGCCTGTGTGCGAATTGTAAATATTACAGTTTGTTTTATTTGAAAATTTTTTGATGACTAAAATAAAAAAAATAAAAAATATCGGAAATATTTTCTAAGACTACGCACGTAGAATACTGATATAATAAATATGAAAGTAGGTTTTTTTTTCTGTTTCATTTTTTAAAAATTCATGTTAAGGTAAATTAAGATTGTAAATATTAGTGTGTGTATATATGACGTCAATTTAATTTTCGATTGGAATTATGTTGTAAAAAAATATTATTTTTTATTGTTTGTGTAATTTGTATAAGACTATGTATATCCAGGTATTAGAATACGTATTCTATACTATTGAACGCTGATATCTAATAAAAAATATATATATATATAAGAAATTTATTTCGTGTTTTATTTTTTATAATAGCGAAAAAGTCATGGGGTTACAGCGAAGGTCATAATAGCAGATTTTGTAAAGTTGCTATTGACGTAGATCGGCTTAAAGCTGCAAGCTGGTTTTTCATACAATGGATGTCAAATTGAGCTCTTACTGAAGTTAATTTTCAATATCTCACGTTCACGTAAGATATTTTTAATTTTGACGTTAAATACCCTTACAGTTAGATGTCAACTCGTGATCAATTTGACGTCAAATAGCTATTTCAATCTGATGTCAACTTGTGCTCGATTTGACTGTCAGTTGAACTGAACTAGCTATGTCTTGATTGCTAGAGTTTCTGATTAGAAAGTTGATGTCAATTTATTGCGATCAAGTTGATGACAACTCCAGCCTTTGTAGTTGTTGATTACATGTTGTCTCCAACTGACCCACAAAGTTGATGAAAATTTACTGTAGCAACTTGTCATCAACTTTCTCGGTAAATTGAAGGCAACTCTTTTCAGAAAATAGGCGTCCAGTTGTTGGTAACTTTCCATCAGCTCGGCTATTAGAGATGAGGATTTCTACTATTTTCTATGGATGGTAAGTGTTTTATCCAGACTTTTCCTTTCCGGACAATGGCCCTAATCCACATGTCGGTATTAAGATCATCATCATTGCCGACTACGGCTACTTTATCGAAAACTTTCTACCATATCGACTTGGCCCTTTATCGATAACTCAACTAATGACTAAGTTTCAAAATTCGCCGTCGAAAAGAACAACTAATCCACCACAATTTCATAAATTCAGCTTGCAACAAAACGAATAATAATTGCAATACTTGAATTACCGCTAAACGTGTCAACTTCAACTAGTTATTAGTAATAGCGAATATCATAAAACTACAAACTGGTTTTGAATAAATAAAATTTCTGAAATAATTCTTCCAATCAATTGAAACAACAGCAATCTTCGTAAAAATCAGGTTATAAAAAATGTTAAATTTTTCGTTTCAATGAATTTATTTAAAAGAAAGCAAAAAGATGTTACTTAAGAATAGAGGATAACACAGAGTTGTTTTACGACGGGAGAGGACGGTGACGAGACAGAGTTGTGAGGCAACGCTCGCGGTAAGGGCCAACGGAGGTGGCGTGGACCGTTAGTTGGCCCCGCAACACAAGCGGGAGCGTTGTCCGGACATGGTTCTAGCTTCGACATAAACTCGCCTCAACGCAACCAACTGTTTGAGTTTTAGATTATTATTGTTATTATTATTCCTCTTCTAACCCCCTATCCCTAAGTCCACCTATCCCCTCCCCACCTCTTTCCTCTCTCCGGTATCCCTATCTCTCTGGCTGGCTATTATCTTCTTTTACATTCTCTTCTTCCTCTTCCCTCTGCTCTCCTCTCTCCTCTTCCCTCTCAGCTCTTATCCTCGCCGCTAATAAAACTTTAACATCTAAACCCCTCTACTCCAACCACCTGCTTCGACAAAATCCGTAACCTTGACTTTGTTTTTCAACTGTCATTTTTATTGTTCTATTGTATTTTATTACTTATCTAATAAATTATTACATAATACCTTCAAATGTATACAAATATTATATATAAGTCTATTTAAATGCTTTCTTAACTATTTCATTTGGATTTGTGTTCTGAAAAATTTACTTTTTATGGCCGGCAAAATTTAAAATCCGGTTATATTTTTGGCCATTATATTAGAGTCGTACCTGGACCCTGGGTATTGAAGCTGACCTTGCTGATATATTTTTAAAAATAATGAGAGCATGCAAATATTGAATTTTACGGGATACGCTTTTCCAAAATTACAAAATGCCTCTAATTTATGGCGGTTTTTTTATGTAACTTAGTGGCTTCTAGGTCACTATGGGATATTGCTTATTTTAATGATCCAATTTCAACATTGGGGTTTGCTGGAATAATTTTTTCGACAGACGACACTTGAATACGAAAATTCAAGGATTTTTTTCTAAAGAATGAAAAAATTTACTGTAAGCTTTTTTTGGAACATTCTGTTGTTCAGAAGTATCTTTATAATAGGTCACATTTCGTAGAATTCGATGATCTACAAGATCTACATTTATTTAGCCAAAAGAATTTCATTATTATTCAAAATTTGGACTGAATGCAAAAAAATGGACTAATTTTGTAAAAATCCCGCTAAATAAATATTTTAAAATTTTTTTCGATACTTTCTGCAGCCAAAAAGTATCATTACTATGTCACTGTACGCAGAATTGAATATTCTAGTAGATCAATACATTAATTAAACTCAAAAAATTTTTTTATTTCTAAAAATGAAAATTACTAATTTTTCCAAAAACTCAAAACAATTTTCTAGTTCAATTTTTTTTTAAAATATCCCGTGCTCAAAAAATTTCATCATTGCAGCTCTATATACGAAATTTCATACTTTACAAGACCTCCTCATTTATTATACAAAAATAAATTTTTTAAGTACTTCCAAAGTCGGACTGATTTTTTTCAAATTCAAAAACTTCCTTTTATTAAATCTTCGATCTGAAATTTAGTCTCATCCCTTTTTTCACTTTCCCCCAATCTAAACCCTTCCATGCTTTTCCAAAACCACCCCGCCCCCTATCTCATTATCCCCGCCCATAATTGCAAAATTGAAAAAATGCATGCAACCAATAACTCATATTGCGAAAAGTAGATTCACTATTGCCGCCAGTAAATAAATTTATTTATTTGATGAAATTTTGATACTTTGACAAACTAAAAATTTCAATTATTTTGAAAACATAATTAAGGTAATAAAATAATTGATGTACTATCTCATGCGTTTAATTTACGATAACGAAAGTAGGATCACACAATTTTCACTCTCTGTGTTTTCGATTATGTAAGCAAAGTTCAACCGTTTATCCATATATATAAGTATATATACATATATTTATACATATATACCAGAGAACAGTCAGTTTACGGTTAATAAAACAGTTACGTTTGCCTACTTATAAAGTCTATCTCACTGGTTACGTCGTGAGACGACAGTGTACTCTTCGCAATACTCTCTTTTCTAACATACATAATATGTATATATTTTTACAATACATATATGTACATATCAATAACATATACATATATATTTATACCATATTATGTACAAATAATTCTAATTTTAATGTCTGAACCGGTAAAACAGAAATTTTTTTATGATTGTTCGAGGTTTTTTTTCAACTTTATGCCGAAACTATAGGAGCTATGGATAAAGTCAAAAGTATATTTTTTGTAGGAAATTTAATTCTCTATCAAAGTTGTTGAAAGAGTTTTTTTTGTATCTTTGATAGTTTAGCCAGAATTTGGAATGACGAATTAATAAAATTTTTTTTTTAATTTCGAATGAAACTTTAGAGCTGAAATTTTGTGTTAATTATTAAATTTATGAGAAAATTTCTCAGAACCTTTTTTGTAAAAATTTAAATTCTCTATCGAAATTAAGAAATGCCTTTTTTTCGTATTTTTGATAGTTTAGTCAAAAATTAAATTTGAAATTGAACTTAATAAATATTTTGAATCCTATCAAAATTTATAATAAATTATTTTCCGTGGGTTGAATGATCTCGAAAAAAAAATGATGAATACAAGAAAAAAAGGTTGAGTCATTAACCGGTTAAATAAAGCAATTCAAAAAAAAAAATATTTTTATAAATCTAAAAGTTGAAAAACAGGTCAGATGCCGACATTGAGAGACCAAAATGGCGGCAGTACTTATGACCTTGCGGGGTGTTGGGATTGTGTAAGGCGTAAAGCTGAATCTGAGAATACGCAGAGCAAGAGTTAAGTTGAGTGTGAGTTAAGTAAAGGGAAAGAGTCGTATCGAGTGAGTCGAGGAGTCTAAAGAAATAAAGACAAGAGACGAGAGTTTACCTCTCCCACACTAATACTGGGATTTCCATCACTAACGCGAATAAGACAGAGATGGAAAGAGACAAGACTAAAGGAGTAAGAGTGTATGTAATATGTGGTTGAGTACCAGCTACCAGCCAACTAAAGGTTAATGTCCTGACTACGGACGCGGACTCTTGTCCTCCTTCTTTTCCCTCATCCTCTTACCTGAGAATTTACTTGGATCTTTTATATTTAATCTGTTAAAATTTTTAAATCTTTCTGATTGTGATAATTAAAATATTTCTGTATATCTTAATATACATTTTTTTTTAATTAGTAATTTAAGTTTTAAGTTGAGCTCATCATTAAATAACGAGAGAAAATGGAGGACGTTAGATTTTAAAATGGAGAATGGGATTGAGATTGTAAAGAGGCTGTTAGAGAGTAGAGTGAGGGCCACTGTCACTGCCACGGTTGTATATGAGGTAATATCAGATTCCATCTCGTATAACTTTTATTATAATAATAGACTATTTTTTTTCCTTCATTATTATTGCTATTATTTTTTTTTTTACTGTATTATTAAATTAAATACTTGGATGAGTTATTATTTTGAGAACAAAGGACTTGGGGTAAAGTGGAAAAATTTTTAATTATTCTAAGTAAAATATTAAAATAATAATAATATTTATAAGACAATTTTATTTCCTACAGAAATACTCTTTATAATTTTATTCACGATCTAATAGTTGACACAAAAATTGAACTTGAAATAAAATTTTTGAAAATAGTCCAGTTGACAAAAAATTTCTTCCTACAAATCAGGTCTTTTTCTACACAAACTCGAAAAATGAAACAAAAATACAATTTTTTAAAAATAATTGCAATACATAAAATTCTGAAATCTTTTATATTTTTTTATTCAAAATTATGGCTCAAGTACTAGAGATATGATAAAAATATATAAGTACGTATTACAGAGTCTTGTATTCCAAGGTCGCTTTAATACATTACAGAGGGTTAAAAAGTACAACAATTTTATACCTTTAGGAATGTGAAATAATTCCAAGACATATTAAATTCTCACGAGTCTTACCCACAAGTCTAACCGACCATTACCGATCCACCTTATCCATTTTATAAAAAAAAATATTTATTATTACTATTATTTTTATTATTACACAATATTTTAACCCCCATAAACTAAAATAAGGTCATGGTCATTTTTATTTTACTTAAAAAATTTTATCTTGAGAAAATTCCATAAGTATTTTCTAAAATGAGGTCATGAAAATATATATACAATATATGTGATTTAAAAGCTTACAACAGGTTTATTTTTATTTGAAAAAAAAAAAAAAGAATTCTCGGGTAAATTTTTCAAGTCATCTATTCTAGTCATCAAATGTACATTGAAAAAAAAAAAAAGAAAAATAAATCTGTATGGTAGGCATGAATGTATAGAATAAGGAGGAATATAAGTATAGAAGTAGAAGAAAATGACTATAAGTTAAAACGAACATAAGCGAAGCGAAACGAAACGAAACGAAGCGTACCGAGGCGAAGGAAAAGAACTACGACGAAGAACAGACCAACGAACGAACCAGTGAACGCCATAGTTGTTTTAGATATAGATATATTTATATATATTTATACATATATATATTTTAAGAATGTTAGGTCATTGACTGGCTGTGGCCGGCGATCCGCGAGTGTCCAAGGACATCCAGCTACAGCTACAGCTACATCACAGCAACAGCTCATAGTCGTTTTCACTCCGCTACCCTTTAATTTTATCTCGTTTTTTTATCTTATGCTCATTAATTTTAGGAATTATTTATCTGCTGATAGCTTCCTTAGGGATTTAATGGAATTTTAGTAGATTTTTCAAGTTGGGATAGAAATCGATGGGAAACCGGCTACAAAAGACAATATTAAAACTTTGGAAATTTTAAACAGGAGATTTTTTTTTGAATAGATGCAATTGTAGTACCGATTTATTAATTTTTTTCCGAATTTAATTCTGGCGAAAATAAGAATTTTTTATTTTTTCAAGAACTTTATTCATTTTTCGTCAGAATTACTATATATATTTTTATATCAAATATGTATTAGGAGGTACTAATAGTGATCTTTAATTGAATCTAATGAAATAATTTGTAATTTCGAATTATTCGTAACTTTTCGGATTCATTAAAAAAATCAAATTATTTGAAGAATTCGAATTATTTGTAAATTATTTTATGTTCCAAATTTGAACCTAGTATTTGAATATTTCCAAAATTTACGAATAATTAGAATTTATTTATTTACTCAATGCAAATACTATTTGGACATTCCTGGCATATATTCTTTCAAAAAAAGAATTATAAATGATAAATGACGTTCATTTAAAAAATTCAACAATTTTTTCGAAATTTTGACTAGTTTTTTTACCGCTCTAAATTTGGAGGTTTTATATTTAAATATTTTTAGCAACATTCAAAAATTACACATATATATATGTATGTACAAATGGATTTTTTTTCATGGACCACAAAGATCACCTGTCTGAACTCCCACGCTCTTTATAAGGGCCAAATTTTGACCTGAAGAAAATGGGATCGTCTTTTGTACTTGTCTCGTATCGTATCTTTATTTGTTATGGATAAAAGGTATATAGAAATAGTATAGTAGGTATAAATACATATATAGGTATATATATATATAATTTTTTGGAGGCTATATTGAATGTATGAAGTAACGTATCGATATGCATTTTATTATGCGGCTTTTTTTGGGAAGTCGTTGAGTTGAGGAGGTTTAGGCCCCAAAAACATCCACGCTCTATTTTTTTTTTGGTAGGAGGAGGGGGAGGGGGAAAATGTGTATATGATCGAATTACAAATTTGAAAAGAGCGGATACGAGCAGAGTATACTCTCACGACTGTCGGAAGTCTCAACATCTGCATTGATCATTTTATTATTATCGGTTTTTATTGTTGTTATTGTTATAGAGGCGATGGTACTTGCGGTTATGGTAATAATGTAATCGCTAATTTCATACTATTATCTTTTATATTATGTAAGAAATACATATTTTTTAAATTTTCGCTAAAAAATTTAAAATTGAGAAAAAAACTTGTTTTTTGGATTTTAAATAAAAATTCTGAGTAAACGAGTGGAAATACACTAAAAATTGTAAGGACCAATTTTGTTCAGAATTAAATTTTCTATACAGTCTTCTATGACGTTATAAGAAATTTTTTTTTTTTTCTTACAAATTTTATTATAATTTTGACATTAAAAATTTTTCAAACAAAAATTTCAATTTTTTAAGTTTTTATCTAAAATTACTTCTAATCTACTCTAGGTACGACAAAAATTCACTGATTCAATTTTAAAGAGCATCAAATTCTCTACAAAATGATCTATAACTTTTTCAAAAAATTTTATAACGTAGATAAAATTTTTGTTTTTATAAAAAAAGGTCGAAAAATAATAACTTTTTACTCGAAAAATTTTTTATTTAAAATTGTCGCCAAAATATTAGAAATACGACAAAAGTCATGAAAGTAAATTCGACAGATAATTAAATTTTCTACAAAAAAGGTCTTGGTACTTTTAGTCATAAATTTGATAGTTCAGCCGTAATTTTGATGTTAATGTCAAAAACTCGAAATTTATGAGTTTTAAGTAAAAATTTGTTATGGGAAATAACGAAAATAATTTTCGTGGAAGGGTAAAAAAAAATTTATAAATTTACCACTGAGAGGAAGGAAATCTAGTAATTTAAGGTTCTTTACTATTATATATATGAAAGCGGTTAATTGATCGTCTCCTGGCCCTGGATCCTTCGAGGATCGACAACAATATTTTATATTTTTATTTTTACTGTCTTTTTAAACTCTTTTTTTATGGTCGGTAAAAAAGTAAGGGTTGTCGGACAGACACTTACGGTTATATATATAAATATATATATTTATATATTTATACCTGTATGACAGGAAAGAGGTAAAAGAGGTAAGGGATAAAGAATGCTGAGTAAAGTTGAGGCTGTAAAAGAATTATTGCTTTTGAAATTTATAAATTTAAAGAAAATTTTTATTTTACTACCTCTTTAATTACAATTACATACAGTACGGCTGTAAAAAATATTTATAAAAATATATGATCATTTTAAATTATTTATGATTCTAAAAAATTTTTTTTCTTACAAAATTTCCGGCCAAAGACTTCAAATACGACGAAATTCATGAGAAACAATTTCAAAGCTAATTAAATTTCCTACAAATTTTCATCAGTCACTTTTTTCCATATCTTCAATAGATTCCTCATAATTTCTATTTTAATTTCCTCTTAATAGTAAATTTTCAAAGTAAAAATCGGTTCAATTTTTTTTTTAAATCTCTGACCCATTTTACCCCATTAGTCAATTCTCGTCTTAGAATAAATAAAAATAATAATAATATTAACAAATAGGTCAAGTCGCCGGTAAAAAATAATCAAGAAATCGAAAAAAAAAACAAAAATCGGTTTTGAAATATTTTTGAAATGAAGCCAAGGTTATACAATTATTATGTAGAATTGCAGATATAATGCGTTACATACTCTCAGTACGGGCCAATATATATATATATTTATTCTTAAGGTACCGCAAGCTCCAGAGACACAACTTTGTTCACTTTTGCTTGCCCGTACTAATATAACGGTTAATCCGTCAGCTTGTGATCTCTCGAGGAATCGGTAAACAGCAAAGAACTTTAACAAAAATATAAACAACTAGTAATCTTAGTATAGGTCTTTGTTGTTATGTATTTTGATATTGTCCGATCCTCAAAGTAAAGGCCGATCATTGACCAAAAATTAATAAAATATATATAACCCGACCCTTTAACGCCATTACCGATCGTGTCCGACTTACGAAGGTAACATGCCTTACATATTAATTTGTACTGAATACCATCACGTAATAGTGTTACGACACTGTTCCAAAAAATATCATGGAAAAATAATAGAATAGTGCTTTGGTTAATTTTGGCTGTTTCTTGTTTCACATTTCTTAATATTTATTTTTTTTTTTTATATATATATATATATGTAGAATGTTTATATGGAAATGGGTATGGGTATGGGTATGGGAAGGTATGGGTGTTTTGTGGTATATGTGAGGATTATGTGAGTAGTGAGGATCGAGTGGGTTCATTGGACGCCAGCGGCCGCCAATTTACCGTTACGTCTTCAGAGCAAAAATTTAACGCCGAGTTCTCTTAGTTATATTCACTATGTCTAGTATCATATGAGAATTTATCTTTCACGATCAAAATATTTAGGCTAAATTTTCATTGAGTTTATTTTATTTTTGCGCGGTATTTCTAAAAAAGGGATTTATTTATCAGAAGGTATTCAAGGGAGGCTCAAGATTTTTTTTTAGGTCATTCAGAGCTCTTTAAAAATTGTTATGTAACTTATAAGTCGGAACAGAATTTTGATTTCAAGATTTTGAACGATTATTCTTAAATGATAACTTTGAACTTAATTTTTGAATAAACTATTGCATTGACGTAAATAAGGTCAAGGACCTTTCTTATAGGAAATTTAATTCTCTACAAAATTATTTCTTATACTTTTTATCGTATCTTTAATAGTTTTGCTAGAATTTTAATCCAAAATTTAGTAAATTCAAAATTTCTTGTGCTATCAAAACACATTATAAAATTTTGATCAAAATTTGTGTATGAACAATTGAACTTACGTTGATAAGGTCAAGGACCTTTTTTGTAGGAAATTTAATTCTCTACAAAATTGCATCTCATACTTTTTATCGTATCTCTGATAGTTTTGCCAGAATTTTAATCCAAAATTTAATAAAATCAAAATTTCGTGTTATCAAAACACATTATAAAATTTTGATCAAAATTTTCATAGAAAATATTGAATTTACATTGATAGGGTCAAGCACCTTTTTTGTAGAAAATTTGATTCTCTACAAAATTATTTCTTATACTTTTTATCGTATCTTTAATAGTTTTGCCAGAATTTTGATTCAAAATTTAGTAAAATCAAAATTTCTTGTTCTATCAAAACACATTACAAAATTTTGATCAAAATTTTCATAGAAAATATTGAATTTACATTGATAGGGTCAAGGACCTTTTTTGTAGAAAATTTGATTCTCTACAAAATTATTTCTTATACTTTTTATCGTATCTTTAATAGTTTTGCCAGAATTTTGATTCAAAATTTAGTAAAATCAAAATTTCTTGTTCTATCAAAACACATTACAAAATTTTGATCAAAATTTTTATGGAAAATATTGAATTTACGATGATAGGGTCAAGGACCTTTTCTGTAGCAAATTTAATTCTCTAAAAAATCACATCTCATACTTTTTATCGTACCTCTAATAGTTTTGCCAGAATTTTGATTCAAAATTTAATAAAATTAAAATTTCTTATCAAAACTTATTACCAATAAAGTAGTCCACCATATTTTTACATTGACAGTCTCGTGCAAAAATAATTCCATCCATAGGTCCTGGGTTCGAGTCCCGAAGTCGGCGTCAGTTTTTTTTTTTTTTTAACATTTCAGCTGTAACACAAAAAAACTAATAAAATGAATTTGAAATAAAGTCATTAGTATGTTTGAATAGTAAAAATACTTATCAAAGTCATTGATACTTTAACAAGTATCAATACTCATTATGACGTTATTATGTCGTATAAATCCGCTAGACTATTAAATATATACGTATATGTATACATAAGTATATAGTATATATCCGTCGTTGTAATTCCGATTCCACTCATGTCTGTTTCCTTTTACGGGCAAACGTGTTTGTAAAAAGATAGAACGAACAACAACATGAGCGAGATAGAGCTTGAGAACGAGAGCGAGAGAGGGAAGAAAGAGAAAGAACCAGAGAGAGTTCACTGCCACTGTTGCTGTTGCTGTTGCGGACTTATAGTTCCGCTGGCGGTCATTACATATACTATTTTATAATAGTTGTATGTTACACTAATATTATGTCTGTGTAACAAAAAAACACACTCTTGTATTATATGTGAATAGAACGCAACAAAACGCAACGCAACGAATAACTTTATTCTTTAATACCCTCCATCTTTATTTCACTCGCTAATCATTGCGCAATTTACTTGAGAATAAATTTTTTTCTTACTTTCAAATCTACAATTATCCCGCCGCATGTGAACTTGACAGTGGGATAGAGGAAAATTTTTTTTCAATTGTTATTATTATTGTTATTTATTATACTGCATGTTTTATGTTTTATTTATTAATATGGTCCGCCATTTAGAATTGATAAGGCAATAACCGGGTACCGGCATATGTTATCCTATGGGTTAGTATGTATTATATTTAAATGTTATCTGTTAAAATATAATAAAATATAAGAAAAAAAAAGAGGTTTGCTGATTTTAATAGTATTTACTTTCAGAAAGCAGGTCCGTTATGTTTTAAAATCAAGAGTCCGCTCATATCGCATCGCGGGTGTGATTCAAGAATCCGGGTATAATGGAGGCATATTTACGTCATTATATGCGTCATGATTTAGTCACTTGAAATTAATATAGAGGTGAAAATATGAGGGATTGCTTCTAATAATTGTAATAATTGGATTCTTTTTTTAAAATTAAGACATAAATTTTTGATATCAATGATTGGAATATAAAAAGTATATAGAGAATTTTGTAAGCTATGATTTGGACGATTTTGGTCTCAATATTTTTACTAAATTGACTCATCACGCGTTAAATTTTGATTTTATGTAAAAAAGTCGATGGACGATTTTGCAGAGAATTGGGTGGGCTACAAAAAATGTTTAAGGGGACAAATTGATAAATGGATAACTTATTGAGTTATAGCCATTTTTAAATTATTTGATAATTCCAAAAAAGCGAATATAATTGAAAAATATTTTTATATAGTTGATAATGCAAAAAATTTTTTTTTTAATTTAAAACAGAAAATTTTATTAAATTAAGACTTCAAATTTATATTAAACATTGCAAAGTTTTTTTTAAGTGTACGCTAATAAATTTATGACATGAAAAAAATGCATTCCAAAATGGGCCATTTGAAGAGAATATATAAAGCGATGACTCCCGTAATTCTTAATGGATTTAAATAAAATTTTCCACAAATATTCCTCACAATAAATATCTCCATAAAATAAAATTACGCCAACAATATAAATCCCATTAACAAAATACTACCAATTAAAAACCATAAAATGAAAAAAAAATCCTCCATAAATCGCGTTCTCAATAACTTTAAATTGTCATAAATAAATAAAACTAAATACTTGTTAAATTACATCGATTATTTGAAATAATCTCATTTAAAAAAATAAACTTTAATTATTTAACAACTTAACGTCCATTTAAATCCATAAGTACGATTTTCGTCCCAGCAGAAACTTGTCAGTTCGATGGCTTACATAATTACCAACAGATTAATATTTTATTTCTTACACCGATTCTCAGAGTCAACATCTCGGCCAAGTTTGACAACGAACCAAATCTGTCCCCTCATTTGGACCCAGTGGGCATTTGTAATTTAAACAATCATCAAAAACCACCAGCCGGTTGATAAAAAAATCTTTTCTTCCATAACCTTATTCCGTTCCGTCAAACATGGCCGCGGTTTTCGGTTCTTTATTTATTTTACCGTCTTTCAATTTAATCTTTCATGAATATTCAAATTACTCGTACGAGTTATTAATAATAATTGGTATGATAAAAAAAATATATATTTATAATAAATGAATTATGTATAAATTAATGTAGTGAATGACAATTATCGAAAGGTGGTCTAAACCAGCTGACCTTGGCTTAACCAACGTTAGTTTGATTTATTACAATATTTATATATATATATTATTAATGTATTTAGAGGTTAGAAATGTAAAAGTGTTAAAATAGTAATTTTTTATGTTACTATTATAATTTATAATAATATTTAATGGAGGAAAATATGCGGAAGACTAGTTAGATTGTAATAGATGATGGAAAAAATATACAAGACAGTGACTTTGTGAGAATATAATATATAATATAATAGTTTTAAATTGGTAGTCGTGACTGTCTCACGTCTTGCCGGTCTTTCCTACCAGTCCCGAGCATTCAAATCACCGGCTCTTTTTATTACGATGAGTTAGTCATTATAATAATTTTTTTTTGTAAAAAGTAATGTGTAAGTTCTATGGATTATGAGTTTTGATTGATTGTAGGAAAATATAAATAGTATTTTTTAATTCATTTGTTCGTCACATTTTTTATTAAAATTCGAATACAAATATATTAAATTTTTAATTGATATTCTGAGTAAACTATTCGAGTTACGGTAAAAATTATAGAAATCAAAATTGTAGGAAATTAAATTTCCTACAAAAAAGCTCTTATTCAATTTTTTTCTAAAACGAATAATTTAATCAGAAATTTAATTCGAAGAAGACTAAAAATAATTTTGTGACTCTTGGAAAAAATTTACTAGTTTTAAAACTTTGAATTTAAATTCTGATTAAACTATCAGTGATACGATAAAATTTATATAGAATAATTTTTTAGAAAATTTAATTTCCTACAAAAATGTTTCTCATAAATTTTGTCATAAATTCAATTCTTTAGACAGAATTATGTAAAAACTAAAAGGAAATTTTTATTTCTCGAAAAAATGAAAATTTATTATTTATCAGGCCCATTTTGCACCACTTCTTATATCCGACGTATATATACATCATTGTATTACTATTGTATATTGTGTTAGATAAAAAAAGTGGTCTAGCAAGACTTTCTCTTCTATTTGTATTTTAAAAAACATTTTTCGTTTTTAAATCCCCGCCCATTTAAATCTCAGTCTCAGACACACAAATTCTCAGCCATTATTCTAATATATCAGTACGTAATTTTACTAGTGATCATTTAGTAACCCCGGAATACACGTAATGTATTTCGTAATAAAAAAAAGTTTCATTCTTTAATTCAACGATTTAATTTTTATATTATTTTTCAACGATCCAGTAAAATGATCGGCTAGATGAATATATGAAATGGATTATGTTGGGTTTATTGTGCAACAATATGTATAAGTTGCATGTAGTAATCAAGATGCAATGTCAAGGCCAAGATCATGGATGTTATGCAATCATTTACTCAAGTATGATTAAAATATAAACATTTTATTATACTTCAGCTTGGACGTATTTTATTATTTTTCCGTTATATGTAGGATTCATAACTGATAGACTCTATCAGAAAAATCTATGTAGAATTATACGGGAATCCATAGCGATCCAAATAATAGCAAGTGGATTTATATATAAGGATTTATGGGAATTAACATAAGAAAGTACGGAGTTATATAATAGGAATCCATATTTAGAAATCTATGGGTATCTGGATTTCCATACAGGGGTTCCACATGGGAAACTATGGACATACATAAGAATTCATGGGGATCGACATAGGAAAGTACGGATTGATATAGAAATCCACATAGAAAACTGTAGGTCTCTGGATTCCCATGATGAAAATCCATAAAGGAACCTGAGTACTTGAATTTCTATGTAAAAAATGTAATATACATGGTGAACATTGCATGTCAATAGGGGAGGGTGGAGCAGAGTGGCCCCCCTAAGCCAATTATTATTTTTTGTGGCTTTCAACCATAAGATCACTTTACTTTTGTCCTATTTCGAACAAATTTATGGACATTTTGCCAAAATTCTGAAAAATTTTTTTTTTTTTTTTTTATGGGGCCCCCCTTCAAAAAGTGATAAAAAAATTTTTTTTTTTCGTTTTTTTTTTTTTTAAATTGTTTTCATCATTAAGAATGCATTTCTTTCTCTTGACAACTATTTTTGGTTTTATATTACTCGAAAAAAATTTTTTAAAGCGTAAAAAATCGTTCACTCCCGATTACTTTAATTACTAATTGTTATTTAATAAAAAAAAAAATCAATTCTATAATTTTACTTTATTTCAAAAATTTATCAACTAAAAAAAAAATTTAATTTTTATAAATTTTTAGTGACCAAATTTGCCTCTTACATAGAGAAACGGCCGAAAAATATGAAAAAATAATTTTTTCGGAAGTGTCGGCTGGTCCATTTTGCCCCAGGTGTTATGCGTAGGGCTAGAAATGTGGAATTATAATAATTTTTTTTTAATTTGATGATAAAAATATGAAAAAATCACTTTTTCGAAATTTTGAGCTTGTCCATTTTGCCCCAAATGTCATGCGTAGGGGTAAAAATGCGCAAACATATCGGATTTATAGTAATTAGTCGAAAAAAAAAAAATTTTTTTTTGGTCAAAATTTCAGGAGGGCCGCTCTGCCCCACCCTCCCCTATACACGGAGAAAAAAGTATAGTAAAAATTACAATACGATAGTAAAATTTACTAACAGATATGAAAAAATACATTCTGTATTGTAATTATTACTAAGCGTTTAGTAAAATTTACTAGTTACTCGTACGAGTAATTTGAATATTCATGAAAGATTAAATTAAAAGACGGTAAATTAAATGAAGAACCGAAAACCGCGGCCATGTTTGACGGATCGGAATAAGGTTATGGACGAAAAGATTTTTTTATCAACCGGCTGGTGGTTTTTGATAATTGTTTAAATTACAAATGCCCACTGGGTCCAAATGAGGGGACAGATTTGGTTCGTTGTCAAACTTGGCCGAGATGTTGACTCTGAGAATCGGTGTAAGAAATAAAATATTAATCTGTTGGTAATTATGTAAGCTATCGAACTGACAAGTTTCTGCTGAGACGAAAATCGTACTTATGGATTTAAATGGACGTTAAGTTGTTAAATAATTAAAGTTTATTTTTTTAAATGAGATTATTTCAAATAATCGATGTAATTTAACAAATATTTAGTTTTATTTATTTATGACAATTTAAAGTTATTGAGAACGCGATTTATGGAGGATTTTTTTTCATTTTATAGTTTTTAAATGGTAGTATTTTGTTAATGGGATTTATATTGTTGGCGTAATTTTATTTTATGGAGATATTTATTGTGAGGAATATTTGTGGAAAATTTTATTTAAATCCATTAAGAATTACGGGAGTCATCGCTTTATATATTCTCTTCAAATGGCCCATTTTGGAATGCATTTTTTTCATGTCATAAATTTATTAGCGTACACTTAAAAAAAACTTTGCAATGTTTAATATAAATTTGAGGTCTTAATTTAATAAAATTTTCTGTTTTAAATAAAAAAAAAATTTTTTGCATTATCAACTATATAAAAATATTTTTCAATTATATTCGCTTTTTTGGAATTATCAAATAATTTAAAAATGGCTATAACTCAATAAGTTATCCATTTATCAATTTGTCCCCTTAAACATTTTTTGTAGCCCACCCAATTCTCTGCAAAATCGTCCTTCGACTTTTTTACATAAAATCAAAATTTAACGCGTGATGAGTCAATTTAGTAAAAATTTTAAGAACAAAACCGTCCAAATCATAGCTTACAAAATTCTCTATATACTTTTTCAATTCCAATCATTGATATCAAAAATTTATTTCTTCAAAAACGAACCTGTACCTGAATATATATTATGTAAAGTGTAGTTTTACCATAAAAAATATAATATCCCCATAAAAATGAAAGAAAATAAAAATGTTGAAAGCCATAATATAATAAAAATAAAAAAACGAAAAAAGGCAACAGTATAATGCCGTACAAGAGTACAGTATTATAACGTGTGATGATGATCCAGAGGATGAACGCAGGAGTAACTAAAAGGTCCGTTTTAAAACATACAAACACGGCATGGCAATGCAGCTCAACTCTCCAGTTCTCCAGTTCTCCATACTTCGTATAGTAGCCTACAGCGTACAGTATATAGTAAGTAAGTCTGTGCTCACACACGCTCATACGTCCGTGCAGTATAATGACATATACCAAGAACCAAACTGAAGAACAGAGGGAACAGTAGATGTAGAGTATAGAGAGAACCGCTTCAAGTGCGTCGATTTGAGTCGAGGCATGACTATAGTCAGCTGTATAGACGCGGGGGTAGAGACGCCAGAGGTTTAAATTGAAGAGAAGAGTGGTATGTAAGGAGAAGTGAGGCGAGGATACAATTGTGGCGGCGGAGAATCTACTCGTAGTGGTAGTTGTATTATGGGAGCCAAGGTAGCTCAGGCAAGACGTGCGAGCCAGTGCCCCGAGTCGGCTACACGGGGAGGGGAGAGGTGAGCGGGTGATCAGGTGAGAGGGTGCGGGGGAAGGGGCCAGAGTGAACCGGGGCCAGCAGGTACAAGTAAATACCTGTGCTCGGTAATCCGGTGGGGGAAAAAAATGACGACTAACTCACGGTCGGGGCCCAGGGTCCCGTCCGACATCTCTCAAAGCCCCAGTTGCTCGCGAGAGACCCTAACGTACTCTTCAGACAACGGAACTTGGACCACACCTTACATTTTTTTTTTAATTTTACGACCAGTCGGTAAATCTTTGACGTGTCACGTTGCAGTGAAGTGATAGTTGCTGAAGATTTTTTAAAACAATCAGTGCCCTAAGACATTTTGTAAACTGGGATATTAATCCTAGATGTCAACAACCAGCCTAAGAAATAACGATTGATTCTCAAGTGCTTTTGTATTATCAAAGTGCATAAGACTTTCAAGGTGATAGAAATAGTTATAACGTGGACATTTATCTACATGTGGTGACTTGACACTTGTCAAGGACTATTGTGATTTATGTTTATACGGAAAACGCTATTTTATAATTGTTCCGTGGAGTAAAAGTTCAAGGTCAATGTGGAATCAATTGGGGGGACCCATTGTTTGAATAGTCTATAAACTTGTTTATCAAGGGTGTAAATGTTTGTGAAACAGGTATTTTGAACTTGAGGGGGTTGTTAAAATGCCGAAAATATTTTTGATTAAAAACCGTTTGCACCAGCAACAATTGCGGTTGTTGGAAGCACAACATTTGAGTAAATCACCGCCTAATGGAAAGGATAGTCCATTAAGTACCGAACCACTCAGTCTCATTGTCAATAAACATCAGTGTAAGTATACAATTCTATATATATATTATTTTTATTTTTAATTATACGATACTGTACGCTCGCAACAGGTGCCGACACCTGTTGCTGACCACCTTCCGGTTTTTATTCTTTACAATTACACGGTATAATTCACCTTTTATCCTTTCAACAACCAGAATTCATATTCATATTCTAGCCGGTAATTGATTAGGAAAAAAATTATATGATCGGTGAGTTCAATGCTGGACCGAGCAATGAACTTTGGATTAGTCAGTTTGGGTCAAAATTTAACAGAATATCGTCATTAGTAGAATCGCGTTATAAAATTACAGACTAAAGGAAAAAAAGGTTCTCCGACTTGGATCATGGTAGCATTCCTCGGTCTTAAAATGGACGCTTGAAGCGCCGCTATAAGAGTCGCGATTTGTTGCCTTGGATAAGTACCCTTATGCTACGGTATTCCATACATACATAGTGACTTACACTGGGAACCGAACAAGTTTTATCCCTACCAGTAGATTTAATAAAAATAAAAGGATACGGGACTACAGCAACCGAATAAGAGTTTATTGTCGATGCAGTACACGCGCATTCCAGTTAAATCTCACGGTCACAACGTTCTCTGGCTTCGAAACCTTCCTTTCAACGAATAAAAACAAAAAAAGCAATAAAGGTAAATCAGTAAGAAAAACGACTTTGTTTCAGATCGCGATAAAACAGAGGACGATCGTGCGACAACTCCTGAATCTGTACGCAGCAATAGTCCAGCAGTATCACCACCACCACAATGGCAACCAACATCCACACCCGCGAATCCAAGCTCGACACCAAGGCGCTTTATATCAAGTATTTTAGGCGGTGATGTCCCGTACGGAAGTCGTACGCACGTACTAACACGTGCTGAACGTAAAGAATATGGAAGTCCAGCGATTGTACCAACGGGAGACAAGTTTCCACGTAAAGCTGATAAAATTGAATTGCCTAGACCACCGACTCCTCCCAAAACACCGCGAGTTGAACCTCCGACGAGAGTTTCGGTGATACAGCGGGTGCCACCTCAGACCCAACCACCTAGACAAGAGCATACTAAAATAGAGATACCGCGGACTACGGAACCAGAACAGGATCAGCCGATTGACTACGCGGTGCCGAAGAAAAATAAAGAGGAAGATCAGGATGAGGAGCAGAGTCGTGAAGGGGCTAAAGCTTTGCGAATTAGTAATTCAATTGCCCGGCCGCTTTTGGCGATGAGATTATCGGGTCCTCAGACTGTAAATGCAGCCGCTGGACATGGGAGAGCTAGTTCCGGTAATTCGGGATCCAGCGGTTCGAGCGGTGGCAGCTCTGCAGGAAGTGGTGGTGGTTATTCGGGTTCTGGGTCGGGTGGAGGTGATATTGGTGGAGGTGCTATGGGTGGTGGTGGAGCTGGGGCTGGGGGTGGAGCTAGTGGTGGTGCTGGAGACGGAGGTATGAATCCTGGTGGTAATGGTGGTCGGGGTAATTATGGACCAAGTTCACCACCTTCGGGTTCGCTACCCCCGTTTTATGAATCGCTGAAAGGTGGGAATAATCTAGCTAATTTTGTAAATCAATATACGGGACAGAATGGTGGATATTTGACGCCAACTAACGTTGGTATGGAATGTGATACTGGACAGCAAGATATTCAGCAGCAATACAACGCGCAAGAAGGTAAACAATACTCATTGCTGCAGAATGTATGCGCGTCCTATGAGTTAGTGCTCAAAGAAGAAACTGACGAAGACGAGCTAGGAGATTATAAAATTCAGCCCAATGACTTACTGTCCGGACAGTACGGAACTTACGATGTCACTGACTCGGGAATGATGGTCGACATGGTAACCGGTGCCGTAGTAGATCCTTTGCAGTTTACTGCCACCCTTACATTTAGCTCACCAACGGATCACACAGCACTCCTAGAAAGCTTAACAGATGCTGCAGAATTGTTTCTGCCCCGTTTGCCAGCCGATGAAGGAGGCAATGATCTGTTGGAAGATTCGCTTCATTCCCCCGGATCAGCCACTAGCCTTGGCCATGACGGACAGATGACTACTCCTGTAGAACCTTCGGTAGACCCATTTCCCGAGCACAGTATGGCTCTTCGAGGTTTCGATACCACAAGACATTACAACGCGAATCAATTTTCCCTGTCAAAGTTATCAGGAATAACTCCATACCCTTCCGATGAGTCTAGTTATCAGCCGCTTGCCAAAGAACGCCCTGAATTGGCGTTACACATCAACAACCAAAACCAGACGCATCAGGAACCGCAGCTTCAACAACTGCAGATTCAGGTCCAGATGCAGCAGCAGCAGCAACAACAACAACAACCTGCCACATCTCCACATCAACATCATCATCAGGGATTGTTGAGCCCTGGTCTCACCTTCTCTGGAAGTGGTAGGCCTTTTTTGAATGAAATTTGATTTCTGATAACACCGGAAGCAAATAACGATAACTTTTTGTTTTGCATACAGGTTTAGACCTCGATACCGGAAGCAGTACAGGCGGTAGTTTACCCAGTCCAGGTGCCGGAAGCTGTTCTATTGACGCAACTTCAACAAGTACGTCACCAGCATGCGGACTTATGGAACACGCACCAAGTCCATCGGGTGTCACAGCAACTGTGAGTTCATCAATCAGCGTTGGCGACCCGTCCCTAACACAACGGCCTGGCGTACTCCAGCAGAGGGTAAGCATTCCTGATTGATAAAGGCAAATAAAAGCATTTATTTTATGCAGTGCCAATCAACTTGAGTGCTTAATCTCTTCCTTAATATGTTATCCCTTTCCATTAATTCAATATCCGAACTTAAAAGTGATCAGAATTTATAATTATATTTTATGTTTGTATTCAGTTGGGACTTCCGGGTGATTGTCAATTGGAATTCGTCAATGGCGGTCATGGAATCAAAAATCCATTGGCTATTGAGGGACAGCGGCAGACTAGTAATCGCGACGAAGAACGCGTTAGTCGACCAGCTTCTGGCAAAGTAAGTTTTGTTGAACAAAGACAATACTTTTTATTGATTTCGAATGAAAATCTTATTGATTGGTCTTTGGGTTCTTCCAGGACGATGATCCAAATCGTTTCTCCTGCCGTATTTGCAGCAAAACTTTTAGCTTACAACGGCTACTAAACCGTCACATGAAATGTCACAGTGACGTTAAACGTTACTTGTGCACATTCTGCGGTAAAGGTTTCAACGATACATTTGACCTTAAGCGTCACACACGGACACATACTGGCGTAAGGCCGTACAAGTGCAATCTCTGCGAGAAAAGTTTTACTCAGAGGTGCTCACTCGAGAGCCACTGTCTCAAGGTTCACGGTGTTCAGCATCAGTACGCTTACAAGGAGAGACGGACAAAGGTAAAATCTTAACTCTCAAGCAAATCTTCGGCTTGTTGGTACTCATTCCAAAGGGCGTTTAATCACGAGCACTAATTTTGCTATTACAGGTCTACGTTTGTGAAGAGTGTGGACACACAACTCAGGAGCCCGAAGTCCACTACATTCATCTCAAGGACAAACATCCTTACAGTCCAGCCCTGCTGAAATTTTACGACAAACGACACTTTAAATTTACCAACACTAATTTCGCTAACATGCTACTGCAGGTGCGCACCTAAGAAAAAAAATTATATATACATATACTTCTCTCGCCTACTTTCACCCTCCAAGTACCTAATCGTGATTCTCTCCGGCGACTTATTTGATTTTCATTAAAAAGAAAAAAAAACTTAAGAACGATCGATCGTTTTTCCGATACCGATTTAATTGTTAATCTAGTAACCGGAAACTAAGACTCAGTATTTTTAAACTGTTAAATTATAAAAAAAATTAAGTTATTATTTTTAATGTATATAACTATCGACTATCGACTATCGGGTGGTGGCGGGAATTTTTTTAAACAAATGGGTATATTCGAAAAAAAAAAAAAAAGAAATGGTTTACTCAGTTAAGCTGTGGATGTACGGAAAGATATTTTTTGAACGGGTCCATCGATTCTAATGATTCTTACAGTGATCGGAAGTGCCGATTTTTTAGAAGACCTCTGACTTCTGATTGCCGTGAGAATTATTTGAAAGAATATCACTCGGAAAATTTTATATACATCTAAATATAGGGCATTTTAGGTCAAAATAAAAACAATTTTGATTTTTTAGTTAAAGTAAAAAAAGATATGAAAAATTAATTTTTTTAAAGAAGTAATCGAAGATTTTATTTTGAAAAATATTAGAAACTGAATATTTGAGAGAAAAAATTTTTTCAATCTCTTCATAACTTGTAAAAACGACCAAATATGATCATATATGATTAAGTATGATCAGATATTATCATATATGGTCATATATTAATTTGATTTTGATAAGACATGAATATATATGACTATGCATGGTATCTGATATTACAAATGACTTGATCTGATATGATCATATGTGATCATAAATGATATCAGACGTGATCATGTCCGGAAAAATACTCAGATATGATGATGTATGACCAGATAAGATAATTTATCGTATCTAATCATATTTTATGATATGAGTTCTCATATATGGTTAGACTTGATCATATATGATCATATAATGAATTTTTTTGTATCTTGTCAGATTTAAGTGTTCATGAGTGATCAGATATGACTATTAATATATGATTAAATATGACTATTCGTATATGATTAGATACGACCATTCCTATATGATCAGATATGACTAATCATATATGATTAAATACGACTATTTCTATATGACCATTTATTATTAGATATGACTATTCATATATGATCAGATAATGTTTTTTTTGCATCTTGCCAGATTTAAGTGTTCATATGTGATCAGATATGACTATTCATATGTGATCAAATAATGAATTTTTTTGCATCTGGTCAGATTGAAGTCTTCATATGTGATCAGATATGACTATTCATAAATGATTAGATATGACCATTCCTATATGATCAGATATGACTATTCATATGTGATCAAATAATGAATTTTTTGCATCTGGTCAGATTGAAGTCTTCATATGTGATCAGATATGACTATTCATATATGATCACATATGACCGTACCTATATGATCGGATATGACTATTCATATATGATCAGATAGTAAATTTTTGTATCTTGTCAGATTGAAGTGTTCATATGTGATCAGATTTGACTATTCATATATGATTAATCATATAATATGGTCATATATGATCAGATAGAAGGTTTATTTGCATTTTATGAGATGAAAGTGTTGATGTATGATTAAATATGAGTGTTGGTTTTACATGATCTTATATGATCATACATGAGTATTCATATTAGATCATATATGAACATATTTGGTCAGATTAAGGTATTAATTGTATCCGACAGATATAAAAATTTATATATAGCCCTATCTAAATATTTTTACTCGGATATAAATGAAAAAATTTTTTGTTATTGACTGCCCTAAATTGCTTCGTATACTTAAAAAAATCATTTATACAACCGGTTAACCTGTGATACGGAATGGTTTAATTTTTCTTAATATTTTTCAGAAATTAAATTAAAATAATTATATTTTTAATTTTATTTTCGCAGTGATCAAGAGGAAATCATAAATATAAGATGAGATTATTATAATTATTATATAAATATTAAAATGCAATAATTAAATTTCCTCATACGATCATTTATTTATTAATTGATCAATTAATTAATAATTTATAATTATTGAATTTTTCTATATTTTATGATTATTTATCATAAAGGGGGTTCGTGCAATTATATATATTTTTTTTTTAATTACAATGATTTAAGATAATAATAATTTTGCACCCGGTTAATTATTATTAATAATAATAAATAATTAATTGTTAGTGGGTACGTATTTTTTTTTAATATTAATGGTGCATAAAATTAATCGTAATAATATTAAAAAAATATATATATTTTTTATGTAAATAAATAAAATATCAAAATTAAATTGAAAATATATGACAAGACTTTGTCAAAGCTATCGATGCTGTTTTAAAAGACTGTAAATAATTAAATAATGATAATAATAATAATTATATTTAATGGCACGGTACTTATGCAATGTATTTTTTTTTGTATTAATTAATTACTTAGTTTTCTTTTAAATAAAATTATTACATCTTTTTATTAAAAATACTCAATTTATTAAAAATTTTTCCGAAAAAAAAAACTATTTACTATTAATGTTTTTTTTTATACTAATTACTAGATAATTTAATTTATAATTTTTACTGTAATAGTTTATTTATTTGTTTATTGATAGTTATAATTATTAATAATAAATAATTTAAAAAAATTTTTATATATATATTAAACTATGTTCTTAATTATATTTATAATGATTAAAATATATAATACAGATTGTGACAAATAAAAGATTTAATAAAAAAAAATTTATTATTATTTTGTAAAGATTTCAATTTTTATCATTTTTTGTCAACAAGTAAAATCGGCATCAATTCCCTGGTAGATCCGAACTTTGGTAAATTACAGTAATTATCAAAATTGCATACAATTTGCGGTAGTTGGAAAAATTACAGTAAAATACCGGAATTTATCACAAATTTACGGTGATTTACAGTAATTTACAGTAAAATACGGTAATCTTAAGATATTTTGCGGTAAAAGACGGTATTTCACACCAAAAGTACGGTAATTTACCGCATAATTTCGGCAAACCTGCAGTATTTTACCGTAGAGTGTAGTATCCCCTAGCGGATCCGAATTACGGTAAATACAGTGATTTACCGTAATTTACGGTGCCCAGCAGAATTACCGTAAATTACGGTAATCTACGGTAAATTACGGTAATCTACGGTAAATTACGGTAATCTACGGCAAATTGCCGTAATTTACGGCGCCTAGCAGAATTACCGTAAATTACGGCAATTTACCGTAATTTGCGGTAGATTGCCGTAATTTACCGTAGATTGCCGTAATTTACGGTAAATTACTGTAATTGACGGTAATTCTGCTAGGCACCGTAAATTACGGTAAATCACTGTATTTACCGTAATTCGGACCCGCTAGGGTATCCCTAGCAGATTCAAGTTACAGTAAATTACGATAATTATCGTAATTTACCGTAATTTACGGTATCCGACAGAATTACCGTAACATACGGTAAAATACGGCAATCTACCTAATTTACCGTAAATTACGGTAAAATTCTACAAATTACGATAGAATACCGCAAATTGCGGTCAAATACCGTAAATTACGGTAATTCGAATCTGCTAGGGTATTGCACTGTAAAAATAAAGAAAATCTACGGTATTTACGGTAAACATGTCGCAAATTACCGTAAATTGCTGAATTTTAATCGCAACTATCCCTTATTGCCAAGTACTACAGTAAATTGCCGTAAAATGTAGTAATTTACAGTAATATTCGGTATTATATGGTAAACTTAAGGTATTTTGCGGTAAAAGACGGTATTTCACAACAAAAGTACGGTAATTTACCGCATAATTTCCGCAAACCTGCGGTATTTTACCGTAGAGTGCTGTATCCCTAGCAGATCCAAGTTACCGTAAATTACGATAATTATCGTAATTTGCCGTAATTTACGGTATCCGACAGAATTACCGTAACTTACGGTCAAATACGGCAATCTACCTAATTTACCGTAAATTACGGTAAAATTCTACAAATTACGATAGAATACCGTAAATTGCGGTCAAATACCGTAAATTTCGGTGATTCGGATCTGCTAGGGTATTGCACTGTAAAAACAAAGAAAATCTACGGTACGTACGGTAAAAATGTCGCAAATTACCGTAAATTGCCGTATTTCAATCGTAACTATCCCTTATTACCATGTACTACAGTAAATTGCCGTAAAATGTAGTAATTTACAGTAATATTTGGTATTATATGGTAAACTTAAGGTATTTTGCGGTAAACGACGGTATTTCACACCAAGTTCCAATATGGAAATAGTCATGGTTTCTTGCATGGATTCTTATGAATCCATACTTTTTCTGTATGGATTTCTAAGGGTTCCCATGGAATTTTACATAGATATTTTTGATAGGGGTTGATTTTCCTAGCAAGAGGTTAAAAAAAAATATTAAATAAAATACAGTATCAAGTACTACCATCATACAACATATATTTGAATCAAATTGTTCATGAATTTTATAAACATATGTGAGTATTGATTATAGATTATAGATTATAGATGTAAGATTGATACATAAATTCATACGATGTGTGCGAACACCTATATATACTATAGATAAAAATTTATAAATTATTCTTCGTCTCTCATAGAATTTATAACTGTGAAATATGACATCGTTGTTTTCATTATCTGTAAAATGTAAATTTATTAGGAACTTTATTTCATTGTTAATTACACCGGCACACAAAAAAAATTAAGTAGAATGTGCATTTGACCGGACCTACCTACGGGTGAGTATTTTGGTCCACTGCATCCGAATTCGAGGTCAGTTTGACCCCTACACCCTCGAAATTTTGAAAAAACTTCAAAAAACCGTAAAAATGATGAAAATTGGCAGTTTTAATGATAAAAAAATGTTTTGAAACTAAACTAAGCGTGATTTTCATGTATTTCGATCCGCTGAATATGAATCGAAACTTTACTGAGCCCACGAGCCATTTTAAATGTGAAAAAATCACACAAAACTCTCGAAAATTCCGAAAAAATATAGTTTTTATGATAAAAAAACTTCTTCTGGTCCAATTCAGATAAAATTTTATATCTTTTGATGTCTTCAATTCGCATCTTAATTTTTTTAGTCTATTCACCCTCTAAAGCTGAAAAAATTCGAAAAAATTGTAAAAATTACCATTCATAACAGAAAAAAAATTGATTGGACATGATTTAATGCCTAAAATAAATACTCTATAACGTAGATATATCAAATCACTTGATATATCTACGTTAACCCAGGGACTCTGCCAGATGGTTCTGTTGCCCACCGTCACCACGTGGAAGTGCCCTGGTTACAGGCACAAGCAATTGAGTCTTCAAAAGTCAAACACGAGAGTAAAAAAACCAAAAAAATTACTTTTTTCGGAATTTTGGAGGGTTTGTTCGATTTTTTTACATTTAAAACGGCTCGTGGTCTCAATAAAGATTCGATTCAGATTCAGCGGATTGAGATACATGAAAATCACGCTTAGTTTAGTTCCAAAAAATTTTTTTATCATTAAAACTGCCGATTTTCATCATTTTTACGGTTTTTCCAAGTTTTCTCGAAATTTCGAGGGTGTAGGGGTCAAACCGACCTCGAATTCGGATTCAGCGGACCAAAATACGTACCCGTAGGTAGGTCCAGTCAAATGCACATTCTACTTAATTTTTTTTGTGTGCCGGTGTTATTTAATTATCTTATAATATAGTATATAGTTACTGTGCCAAAACACTCCAAGGATACTCGATAAAGTTTACCCAATGTTACAGAACAGGGTGTTGACAACTTAACAATCATTGAAATCAGCAATTTCTGTTGTGTAGTTGAACACAGGTACCAATTACATTGACATCTTAACAAGCATTAAAATATTTATATATTTATTACCAAACTATATCAGTGTATTAATTTAAAAATGAAATAGAATATAATTACGCGCAAAAGTATAAATAGTCACTGCTATCTATTAATTTTTGGCCATACCAACAGAGGATGAAAACATCTGCTATTATGGCTAGAGTACAAGTTCCGAATCTTAGTACTTCATAAAACTCGTCTTTTTTTATTATACACTGAAAAAAAAAAGTATTACCCTAACGGACCCAAATTACGGTAAATTACGGTAAACCCACCGTAAATTACGGTAATCCACCGTAAAATACCGATTCACCGTAAATTACGGTGGATTTACCGTAAAATACGGAAATACGGTAATCCGACGTAAATTACGGCAATTCGGTAATCCACCCGAATTTTTTTACGGTAGATTTATCGTATTCGACGGTAAATTTACGGTATACCCGCCTTAATTTACGGTAATCCACCGTAAAATACCGATTCACCGTAAATTACGGTGGATTTACCGTAAAATACGGAAATACGGTAATCCACCGTAAATTACGGTAATTCAGTAATCCACCCGAATTTTTTTACGGTAGATTTATCGTATTCGACGGTAAATTTACGGTATACCCGCCTTAATTTACGGTAATCCACCGTAAAGTACCGATTTACCGTAAATTACGGTGGATTTACCGCAATTTACGGTGGGTTTACCATAATTTACGGTGGGTTTACCGTAATTTACGGTGAATTTACCGTAATTTACGGTAAATCTACTCGAATTTTGCGGTATTCTACGGTAGATTTCCGGTAAAAATACCGTGAATTTACGGTAAATCAGGTCTGCTAGGGTATTGTCCAAACAAGAATTTCTTGGTTCAAGAAATCAGTTAAAAATATTTATATGATTATTATTAATAATAAATTTCCTCGAGAAAAGAGCGTCAAAATTATTTTGATATTATATGCATTTGTTATCATGTTGTGAGTAAACAAAAGAATAGCTTTGCTTGAATTGGATAAAAATTATTTTCATCAAATCTACGAATTCTTGAGACAAAATTATATATATTCTCGAAAATCATCAAGAATATATGTTCTTGTATCAAGTAAATTTTCTTAATAAAAGTATTTTTTGTTCTCAGTGTAATCTGTTGAAAAATGATTATATTTGTTTCATGGATTATTTAGAATTTAATTTTATATGGTGCAATTGTCGGCTGTGAGTTGGTCCCGAATTCAAGCTCGCAAAATCCACCGACCTAACGTATATATTAGGGTGTTTCAAAAAAAAATTTAATATTTGACTTCCCGCTAAGAAAATTGTAAATTTTCAAAAATTCGGGAAGTTATTGTTTTCACCCCGATTTTCGAAAATCGAGTTTTCATCAGATGTCGACGTTTTGAGGTCCTACACGGAAAGAAAATTATGGAAACTGTTCCCATAATTTTGTGAAATTTTTTCCTATACCAACATAGGAATTACGACCATAAATTATAGGAACAGATCCTATAATTATAGGAACGTTTTCCATAATTATAGGAATAGTTCCTATAGTTATGGAAATGATACCCATAACGTTATGGGAATGGTTCCTCTAATTATAGGAATGGTTCCTATAATTTATAGGAATACTTTCTATAATATTATGGGAATCGTTCCCATAATATATGGGAACTATTCCTATAAATTATAGAAACCATTCCCATAAATTATAGGAACTATTTCTATACCATTATGGGAACTAGTCCTATAATATTATGGGAATGGTTCCCATAATAGTATAGGAATCGTTCCTATACCATTGTGGGAATCATTCCCATAATATCACGGGAATAGTTCCCATACCATTATAGGAACCATTCCTATAATATTATGGGGATGGTTCCCATACTATCATGAAAAAATTAATTTAAAGAAAAGTGTGGAAATCACTTCTATTATACACAGAAATATTATTAAATATAAAAACAAAAATTCAAACATTGAAAAAAAAATTTGCATTTGACAAAAACATTAAAATTTTTAACAAATTTTTTTTTTTTTTAATAAATGTAGCGTCGAAGACACTTTATTTGAATCTCTTCATATCATGAGGAAAATTTCTACACTATTTTGCAGAAAAAAAAATTTTTATGATATTATGGGAATGGTCCCCATAACATTATAGGAATAGTTCCCATAATATTATTGGAATAGTTCTCATACCATTATGGGAATAGTTCCCATAATAGTATGGGAATGATTCCCACACCATTATGGGAATGGTTCCAATAATGATATGGGGATAGTTCCCATAATATTATTGGAATGGTTTCCATAATATATGGGAAGCATCCCTATAATAGTATGGGTACAATTCCTATACCATTATGGGAACTATTCCCATAATGCATAGGAAAACTTCCCATGATTTCCTTTCCGTGTAGGAAGCTAATTTGACTATTTTCAGAATGATGTCCGAGTGTGTGTGTGTGTGTGTGTGTGTGTGTGTGTGTGTGTGTGTGTGTGTGTGTGTGTGTGTGTGTGTGTGTGTGTGTGTGTGTGTGTGTGTGTGTGTGTGTGTGTGTGTGTAGGTGTGTGTGTGTGTGTGTGTGTGTGTGTGTGTGTGTGTGTGTGTGTGTGTGTGTGTGTGTGTGTGTGTGTGTGTGTGTAGGTGTGTGTGTGTGTGTGTGTGTGTGTGTGTGTGTGTGTGTGTGTGTGTAGGTGTGTGTGTGTGTGTGTGTGTGTGTGTGTGTGTGTGTGTGTGTGTGTGTGTGTGTGTGTGTGTGTATGTAAACTTTTTGTAACGTTTTAACTAATGAACCGATTTGGACGGTTAAGGCGGCAATCGAAAGAGCTTATTGGCCATCAACTTTTCTGAAAATTCCAGATTATTTGATCAAGTAGACTTGAAAATATTGGCGAATTACGAAAAAAAAAATACGTTTCTTTTTTAGTTTTTTATTGATTTCTCAGAAGCGAGTTGAACGATCGACTTCAAAATCTAATCAGCTCTAGAACTTAATAAAACGCATCGATTGCTGCCTTAGCCATCTCAATCGGATAATTCGTTCGAGAGTTATTGCGGGAGAAAGAAATGGTAAAAAACGGTTTTTTGGTCGGGTAAAAAATTTGCCGATTTGGCATCGAATGACCCATGTACAATATATGTATATATATATTTATATATATTAGAATATAGAAAAAAAATAATTATTCAACATACTTGCAAGCCACAAATACACAATGTTATTATACTCATAGTCATTGAAAAGCATAAAGTATTAGAATAAATATCCTGAAATTTATCGACATATCTAAAAAATAAATATAATTTTTTAGGATAAACAAAATTAATAATGAAAATTACACTGCGTTAAATCATATATTACCCGAGCATTCTTTTGTGCATTTGATCACATGTAATTAAGGATGTACGAAAAATTTCGTTTCTAGTGCGATTATCTAACTTTTTTTCATCCGTCCCGGCATCGCTAGGAACGCCAAGATTTCTAAGTCTGTGTCTGTAATTAATGTTAATTTACGAATAAAAAAATATATATATAAATATTAGGGTGATTCATTTCCGCAAAGGGTTTTTTTTGTTTAAGTGCTCAAGCAAAATCTCAAGCGTGTTACTCAAGCGTTAAAATTTATTTCTTTTTGCAATTACTAATATGCGGATTCGACTAAATCGAATTTAAAATTGATTTTTCTAGTACACAGAAAAAAAAATTAACTTGGTTCAAGTAAATTATTTTCTTCAAAATATTATTCTTGTTTCGAAACATCTAAACTTCTCAATTCAAAAGAATTTCAGTCTTGAATAAATAAATTATTACTCTTCAATGGAGAGTAAAAATTTTTCTTTCAAAAATTTTAATCTTAAAAGAAGCATTTTTTGCTTTCAAACAAGATATATATATGTATTTCTCCCAAGAATTTTTTTCTCTTGGTTTGAGGCCGATAATATTGACTCAGGATGATACCGACTTAGTTTGAGTTTGGCGCATTTTTTGAATCAGGATGTTATTTTATTCGATTCAGAAATATACAAATATATTTTTAAAAATTATTAATCAGTTTATTACTACAATGGTTACTTATACTAATTTTTGATTTGGAAGTTTAATGCATATTTTTATTTGAAAAAAAATTTATTTGTACTAAAAATTTAAATAATATTTTTGTTTAATGGCCACATTTTCAATAATAGAAAATTTGAGGTTACCCAGTAAATAAGCATTGACAATTAAATACATTTACTGTGAAAATCTTTAAAGTTTGAACACAGTAATTATTTACTACTTTAAGTATTATGATACCGAAAGTTGTTCATATGCATATACATTAAACAAAAATAATTATCAACGGCGAGATTAATGTTTTGATGTTCAAATTGTGAACTTACAATTCAAAACTAACTACAACTGACCGAGAAAAACAAGCAAGTACGCTGTTCCCATCGGAGCGCCACCTGGCGTCAAAATGTTCACTTCACTCAAGTAAATCTGTTACTTGGTTTGAGAGTTAGATTTATTGTGTGAAAAAAAATATACTTTTGAACCAAGCATATACAAATCTTGATTTAAGAATCCTGAAACTTCTTGAGCCAAGAAATAAATTCTTGAAGCAAAAAAAATGGAATTTTTCAAACTAGTATCCTTGGTTCAAGAATATTTCACTTGAATCAAGTTAATTTTTTTTTCTGTGTATAAATAAAATATAACATACCCTATTACTTTGAACATGCCACAGGCATGCTGACATAAATTACTGTACAGTGATCCGGTTGCGATTATTATCATTGTTGGAAATGGACTTATTATACACTGATGAAGTATTATTACCCATCCATATTTCTTTGAATCGAATAGATACTCAGTGCGATATATACTCATTTTTGGCCGTGATTCATTGAGGGGCGAAAATAAGTCCATTGTTGGTGGTATCAATGGCACGAAAATCAAAAAAGATATTGCAACCATATAAATCCAAACTAATTAATGAAATAAATAATTAAACATTATTGTATTTAGGAAAAAAAAAGAAATTAGAGGAAAAATCGAGGCGTTTCTTTTTTCGCTTATTTGACTTGAATCAAATGTAAAAAAGAAAAATTAATCGAGAAAAGTTGGGGTATACTGATAGAAGGATTTTTTTGTATTTAAAAAGATTTGTTAATATTTAATAAATAATTTATTAGAGGATAGGTCCTTAACAAATATTTATTAACAGTTAATAAATCATTTATTAGCAGCGATTTTTTTGTGCTAACCAAATATTTATTACTATTTAACAAATGATTTATTAACATATAAAAAATGATTTATTAATATTTAATAAATCATTTATTAGTATTTACACACTAGATTATTAATATTTAAAAAATTCCTCTCATTATTTTAAGAAAAGTTTTACATTAATCTTCTCGTGATGGGAAATCTGTAAATAAAATAAAATTATTTATCAATAATAAAATTATTTGAAATAATTTTTTGAGAATAATGAATTGAATTTAAAAAAATAAATAGTTGTAAAACAAAAAAGGCCATTCGGCAGCCGAAATGGAAGTAGATTTCTCGTTGTTGAATTTTTTTCACTGTTCAAATAAAAGTTAATAATGAAATAAAATTTTTTTTTACATTTTTTTAAAAATTCTCGAGATGATAAAACAAAAAAAATCAAATAATTATAAGTATAATGCCAAAAATTGAAGCTAACTAAATGAGCTTCAGAAGAATTTTTGATGACAATGCACTATATGTTTTGATTTGACGTTATTTAAAGATACGTATGCATATATTCAAACTATCGGACAAATGGTATTCCGAACCCTATTCGAAAAATTATGATAGATTATGGTTTTAATGCTCGAGAATTCTACCATAAAGACAAAGGCGATAATTTGCTTTCAATAAAATCTACTAATAAAATATTCTAAGATTAAAAATTGATTGTGATACATCAAAGTGTTATACTTGAAATTAGTACTAATATTTGAAATAAAAAGCCTATTAGAATATCAAACGACGAGTAGATATAGAGAATATTATCATCATAACTAATGTTAATCTTGTTATTGATATATCATATCATTTATACACTGTCGATAAAACGGAATTGTATATACCCACTGAATTCAGATGTTTGGATTTTATAAGTGTCACACTGCGATAATATGAATTTAAGTAGCTCCATGAATGTACTAAGAAGTAGGAGAACTAATGCAATAGCAAAATTTCATTAAATGAATGGTAAAATAAGTAATTTCAGTGGTCTAGGCATATATATAGGCATGAAAATTGAAGCTTATTCGAAGAGCTTTCAGATGAATTTGATATAAAGTCGATAAGTTATCACATTCAAAAGATATTAAAGGAAGAATAAGTAAAAATATGAATTTTGGACATTTTGAAAATTTTGAAATGCTATAACTTCTAAACTAATCGACTGATTGAGCTCATTTTCAAACTCGAACAAGGTAGTCACCCACAAAATACGTATACTAAGTTTCAAGGTGATCGGTTTAAAATTGTGGCTATAATCAAAGTGAAAACCTGCATAAAATTAGTTTTTATAATATTTTGTAAATGTTCAAAACCATTTATCTACTAGAAAAAATGGTCCAATCAATGAGCTGTATAGTCAAAATTGTAGGCAATCGGACGAGCTTTCACATAGAACAAACGAAAATAAGCTATCTCTTTCTGTTTAGAAGTTACATCCAGTTAAAGCGGCAAACAAATTTTTTTTGAAAATTTTACAAAATTTCAATTAACCATAATTTCTAAACTTATTGGCCGAATTGGCTCCTCTTCGAACTCATCCAAGGTAATCGTCCATAGAATAAGTATACTAAGTTTCATTAAGATCGGTGTAGAATTGCGGACGCTATCGTTGGAGAACGGCGCGTTATATTATATATATATATATATATATATATAAATACATATATAAACTTTTGAACTGAATGTATTTCCTGACTCAGCTCATCGAGCTGAGTTTAGAGGTAGCAAAATTTTTCGAAAATTCCATCATGAGGACAAATACAATAGTTAGATTTTTATGAAATCTACTAAAAAGAAACCTACATATTCATTATATTTTTTATTTAAACGAAGTCGTAAACCAAACTAGGGATTATTTCTTTTTGGGTCTCTTCTAGAATTTTAGTAAGGAATTCACTAAGGATTTCAAAGTCAGTTATATGGTTTACTAGAGTGGGAATACAAAAGTAAATTCATAAATTTAGTGTTAATTTTAGAAACGGAATTTAAAAAATAAAATAGGATGACAAGACAATGAATAGGTTAAGTACTGATGCTACTGAATATACCTTATATATAACTGTCAACTTACCACAAAAAATCGAGTATAAATCCCACGATTGTAGCAAAGCTTCCATTTTATTAATTGTTTTCCACAAAGTATAAAATAATAAGCAACTTATCGTATGAAAATCATGTATATGCATATATATTTTTTTACAACTACGCGTTAAGTATAGCCATCTATCAACACCGACCACCAACAAAATATTTTTTAACTATTAACAAATCTTATTTGGTGGAAATAAATATTTTTTTCAATATATTAAAGCTTCTTAATA
Source organism: Microplitis mediator (assembly GCF_029852145.1). NCBI lineage: Eukaryota > Metazoa > Arthropoda > Insecta > Hymenoptera > Braconidae > Microplitis > Microplitis mediator. The sequence continues at coordinate 22,261,673 of NC_079977.1, read as the reverse complement.
GTTACAAAAATTTTGTTCTCATAAAAAATAGATTTTGTTAATACTAACGAATATTGTTAATAGTAAAAAAATATTTTTTCCACCCAAAAAAATATCTGAAAAAGATTTTAATAAATTGATTTATTAAATACAAACAAATCCTTCTATCAGTGTACATGGAGAGAAACAAATGGGGCATTCCACACCAAATAGTCCATTTTTGACCCCGACTTCTTTTAATTTAGCTGAATTTTTTTTTTCTTTTTCTAACCCATTAAAATCATTTTTCTGAAAATTTTCAAATTTTTTTATATTATATGCATTTTTTATATTAAATACATCGTATATATATATATATATATATATATATATATATATATATATATATATTCTAGTATCCATTACCATAATAGTACGGTTATGATTACCGTAATAGCATAATAATGATTATCATAATAGTACGGTAACGACCCCCATGAAAAAAATTTATACACAGAAAAAAAAGTTATCTTGAGTTAAGAAAATATTTTTGAAGACTAACGTTTTCGGGAACCAAGTCAAGATTTTCTTGAGCCAAGAGAATTTGTCGTGGTTAAAAAAAATTCATCTTGGTCGGAGAAGATTTCTACTTCATCTGAGAAAATTTAGGTCTTCAAAAAAATTTTCTTGAATCCAAAATATTTACCTTCAGTCGAGAATATTTTTTTTCTGTGTAGAATAAATATATGGGGCATCCCATGCCAACTCGTCCTACCAATAGATTTTGCATCTCCGATTTCGCTGAAATTGGGGAACTTTTTTGTACCCCTAGAAAAAGGTTTTTAAGAATTTTTTTAAATTTTTTCATCCAGTCAATCAAAAGATATGAATTTTTTAAGATTTCGGGAATTGTTTTTTAAATAGCCATAACATAATGGAAAATTGTCCGATTTGGGTCTTTTTTAACTTCCCGCTGAGAAAATCGACGATTTTCAAAAAATTCGGGAAGTTATTGGTTTCACCCCGATTTTCAAAAATCGAGTTTTCATCGTATGTCGACGTTTGAAGGCGCTACGATGCTATTCTGACATTTTCAGAGCAATTTCTGTATGTATGTGTGTGTGTGTGTGTGTGTGTGTGTGTGTGTGTGTGTGTGTGTGTGTGTGTGTGTGTGTGTGTGTGTTAGGGTGATCCAAAAAAACCAACCTATTGAATTAGCGTCTTAAAAAGGACCTATATATCGAGGAAAAAATTCTTCCATTGGGCAAAATTTTTAGCTCAATTTTAAAAGGTGTCGGTAGCCATTTGAAATTTCCCATTCAAATAACATGCAAAAAAATTTTTTTTGATTAAAAATATAATAACTTTTGAACCGTGTGAGATAAAAATTCGGCTCTTGAATATTCTTGTATGGCATTAAATTTCTTTTAAAAAAGTCCTGGGAGTCGAATTTGTAAACTTGATATTTCGTATACTAACAGGCTATCAAAGTCTAGAGCAAACAGAATCATACAAATTTAAGGCTTTATTTGGATTTTCTAAATACTTTTCTTTTATTGTGATCGATAACAAAATAGTATTTGTTACAACGTGGATATTGTTGGTGATTTCATTGCACTACATGTAGAACAAATTTTCTCGTAGTATTGATATTTACAATATCACATATCACATACGTGGGTCAGCACAGTGGATAGCATCAAAGACTTTGAATCGGAAGGATGCAGGTTCGAGCCCAGTAGTCACCGGGATTTTTTCATTAATTAAATCCATGTACACTTCCTCTAAGTAATGTTCCTAATACATTAAATCACATTTCGGATCAAATTGAAATTTTCTTTTCCAATTTAATATTTTATTTAATAGGAATGCGCTAGTGGGATCTTTTGGGGATTTCCCTATTGAGGCATAGCTGGGACTGCCCAATAAGGGCCCGATAGGTCTTTGCGTTACATCCCTATGTGCGGTCCCTATAGGGCAACCCCATAAGGACCCAATAGGTCTCACATAAAAATTTTTAGTCGGGCGATATTTCGAAAAAATCTGTTACCATATGATATGGAAACCATTCTCACAATATATTGTAATGATTATAATTACCATAAATTTCTCTCCGTGTACTGTCAGTTGATTATAATCGTAAAAATAAAAAAAAAACCTAACATATATCATTATAATTCAGAAATTATTTACCCGAATAAAAAACAACGAATAATCGATTTAATCGTGCGGTATCATCTAAAATTTTGTGCTCTTTTTCAGCTAATTCTGTCGATAGATTATCAGATTTTATCATATTGAGCAAAGCTATAATCTGTAAACAAAAAAATTTCTAAATTTGATTTATTTAATATAATTTATAAAATTGTTAGTATTATTTTACCTTATTCATATTTACAACACAACACATCCACTTAAGAGTACACGTAAGATGTATTCCTATTAATGGAAAACAATCAGCAAACTGTTGAAGATCACGCCAGACGAATGTGAATTTGATAATCTTTATTTTAAAAATAAGAAAAAAATATATATATTTATATATTGAGACACACCCGAGTCGAAATTTCAGGACTGTTTTCATCGTAATCATAGGAGTTTTGTCCCATTCTGACACAGTAACGATCAAATCAGACCAAAAATTATAATAATGTGAAATATAGTAATGATAGTAACATTACATTTAAAAATACTTAGCGACTCGGGTTCGAATCCTACTGTGGTCATATATTTTTTTTTTTTTATAATTTTTTATTTAAGTAGCATACCATTATTTATAATTGCTAATAATAATTATTTGTTGTATTATGTATTGATCATAATTATATAATGCTTTATTAATATTAATATTGATAAATACATAATATGAAAAAAAACTATCATGTTATTTGCGATTTAAAATCAGGATCAAGAAGCAAAATTATTATTTTTTTTTTACTCTGGATCGTATTTGGAGATAGGTTGTTATAGCTTCAAGGTCAGGAGAGGTGACTTTTATTCGTTTTATAGAGATATAATCACACTATCCGAATGAAAAAGCAATATACACTGAGAAAAAATTTATCTTCGGACAATTAAATTAGTTTTGTTAAATTCTGTTAAACTAATATTAATTTGGGACAACTAAATTTTATTACGTCAATATAATCTATTTTGTCATTTTTAACAAATGATTTAATAGACTCTATTTGGTTGGCATTAATATTTCGCTCTCTAAGATAATAAAATCATTTGGTAAAGTTAAGAAAATATTTATTTAATGGACAACTAAACTATTTTATAGTGCCAACAAATCCAAATATTAAAGCAAAATATTATTATATTAAACTCTAATAAATATTACTTAGACACAAAAAAATATATTCATTTAGAATAAATATATATATTTGTTCGAGGTTAATAAATATATATTTGAACCTAATGATTATTATGATTTAAAAGTTATGGTGTTAGGCAGCAGCAGCGGGAGTAGTTCGGTGCTCGCCACTAGATCGCGCCCACCATTTGTGGTGTCCCTGGTAAGATACTTATTTCAGAGTTTTTATATTCGCCAGCTTAAAGCATTCATGGGATGGTTGGTCCGCTGAATATTTTTGATAATAATACAGGGGTATCCTGTATTACACTCTGACATTAATTTTTGATAATAATGTTTATCCTGAACAATTTTTGTCATAGTACGAAAAAAGTACGTGTGAAGGGAATAAATTATTTTTCTAAATATGCATTTATTTAACTGTTGAATAAATATTCTGTCATTTTAAATAAATATTTAATTATTATTAATAAGTCATTCTCTAAGGCCCACGAATATATTTCATTATGACTACTTTATAAGCTCTACAGGTAATCAATTTGATTTTATGCTTATTACTAAACACGTAATTATCTTTACTAAATATTTTATAATTTCTAATAATTTATTTTGTTGGTGAATTATACAATATTCAGTGAAAACAACCAAATATATGATTGGCAATGGGCAATCAAATCATTTTCTTGTCATGAATAAAATTTAGTTGTCAGGAGAAAATTTTTTTCTCAGTGTATGAATTTCAGTATAATTCAAAATATATGATAAATTATATGGAATTATAAGAAGCCATATATGGAGCCATATACAAAATTTTGCCAAAATATTATATGATTTTATAATTTACAACATATATATTAGTAATATATTTTTTTTACATGCTAACCTATAAATATTGCTTATAATATTTTATACTATACTTCAAGTTATATGACAAGATATATGATTTAATTATATGACTGACATATAATATTTATATATGTAAATATATAATTATATAAATATATGTTCACATATATTTGTATAAATGTATGTAAATATATATTTATATAGATATATGTTTATATATATTTGCACAAATATAAAACTAGAGATTTCAAGCTATAAAATGCTTTTTTTAAATCTCGATACGATTATTTTTCATGAAGTTACAGTCTTGCGAAAATCACTAAAAATTTCAAAAATTTTTTTGTTCCTTTAATTTTTGGTATGAGTGTATTTTTTAAATTATTTATGTATAATAATATCGAACTTATTATAATATTGAAATTATAAGTTTATATATAAAACAAGAATATAATTTGAGATGTAATATCATATGTATACAATTACATATATTATAAATTATATGAATTATAATGATATTGAAATTATAAATTAATTCATAAGATGAAACATATATTTTACGTTATAAATTAATATATAAAGCGGACATATAATTTTTGATACAATATCACATGTATATAATCACATATATTATAAATGATATGGATTATTATAATATTGGATGTACAAATTATTATATATAATGAATCATATATTAATCAATATTAATAATTTTGCCGACATATATGTTCAGTTATTTACCATATATTTTTTTTATATATTATCGACAGTATATGGTTTTTTCATACGGGTACACACTTAGATATTACACATACGCTTAACTTATTAAATATAAATTATTAAATATTTTCGCCCTACCCGAGATTCGAACCTACAACCTAATGCTCGCCAGATTATCGCTTTACCCCCTACGCTACGGCCGATATATTTGGATCTTGTCTGAGCTGGGTTATAAGTTAGTCGTAAAATTATAATAAGTCATAATAATAATAATAATAATAATAATAATGAATGAGTTAAAAAATAATAATAATGGTACATCTTTTGATAACCTTTACGATTAAAACGGTACTGCTCAGGTCTGGTTTAATCGTACTCATTTTCCGAAATCGTCATCTACGCTCAAAACAGGTCTCGTTTTAGGCGGTAAATGAGACTTCGAAGGGTTTAGAAACTTTTACGATTAAAACAGACTTGAGATTCCGACTTGGGCATCGCTTTCTATCTTCTCGATTTTAACCAGCAGCCACCAGAATTCGCGGCTAGCTCGAAGAGCTCGAAAATACATTCACGCTCATGTTTTCGAGCTCTTGGAGCTCTGGAAGTTTTGGGACTGGCCCGCAGGACCAACCGACGCCCAAATTTTTTCTTTCAGTGAAGGAATGTCTTACTCGCCTAACAGATTTTTTTTAAAATTTTAAATTTTCTTAGCGGAAAGTTAAAAAAATATTCGGTTTTTTCATCACAGTCCAATATATATTTAAAAAAAAAATGAATGTTTTTTTTTATTACTAAATTTATATTTTACCTCTGGTGCTGTAATGGTTTGGACGGACAGAACAATAAAGAACCCTATCACCTTCCGTAATATTGGTTTTTGAAAAGGCCAAACACCTAAAGCGCACAATTGAAGACGTACAAAACGCCAGTCTTTATTGTCCCAGAAATCCATGTTTAGATCTTTCCAACGGTTTACAAACGACTGATCATTTTATAAAACCATAAACAAGAGCTTACGTTGTGAATAGTAACTTTTGAGAATGGTATAATTAAAAAATTAAATATTTAAAAGTATTAAGATCTAACAGACTTTATTCAAAGTTTTAAAGTCAATTAATATTTAATCCTTCCAGAATAGCTTTTGCTGACGTGTGTCACGCAATAATAAATAATCAATCTATAGTTACGGTTGTCATAGCACTTGACTTGACGTTCAGTTTGGCAAGAATCCTCTTCAGGTGCAAATCATATCAAGAACACTTTATATATAAAGGACAAACAGATGTCAAACGGTTATTTTTTTTTATTTTTTTTTTTGTAAGCGTACATTAAATTACATAGAAACATTTTTTTTACATGCATGTTATCAAAAAAGGTAATTTTCTTGAATACTCTTACCGTGTTTTATATTAATAGACTATTTTTAAACAAACATTTAATTGAATACTATTCCCGATGAAAAAAGATTTTGTCTAATCATATATGATCATGCATAATTGTCTATATATGATCAGATCCAAAAATTGGCCAGGTCTGATCATACATAACTTGATCTGTTTATACATGATCATATATGATCCTTAAATAAAAAAGGCATGAGATGTATGAAGCCTTTTTTCCGATTACTTGATTGGTCGAAAGCAAAAAAATATATACAAACAACACGAAAATATACATTAAAACTAATATATGAAAAACGACACGCGCGCGCTTGCGCGCAAAATATTACGCTAGTTATATATAATCATGCATGAACGAATATAGTCATTTTTAGAATTACACGGAAAAAAAATTCTAGTTAAATTTACAATGCTAACATCGTAATTTGTCCTATTAATTATTGTATTGGTAGACTAGACTTTTCACATCGTAATTTTTACGATGTAGGGTTGGAAATTTCATTTAAGAAATAATACTTCAGACAAACAATACGAAGTCTTAAGCTCGTTAATATAAATTACGATGTAACATCGTAAAATTTGAAGAGAAATTTTAAATAAAAGATTAAAATAACAATCGTTCGGCAGTTGGATTCGAACCCGAGTCCTTTCGAGTGCGAAGTGTCCGACGCCTTGGACCACTCGGCCACTGAAGGGCCTACACTATAAGTTATTTTTAAGATCCATATAAACGACTTGCGGAGGACCCAGTTACTATTTAAAAAGTACGATGTAACATCGTACTTTTTATAGCTTCCATCGTATTATAACAGAGGCAGCACTGTAATATTTATTTTGTTAAAAAGTAAATAGAAATATTAAATGTACGATCAAATATAGTTTTTAAAGTGTAATTTTTATTTATTTTTTTTTACGATGTTAAATTGTAATTTTTGCAGTAATTTTTAATCCTAAAAGTCTTTGTTAAAATTACGATGTTAAATAGTAAAAAATATAACCCACATAATAAATTTTGAAATAAAACATTTAAAAATTGACGTTAATAAAAGTCTAGTCCGAGATTACGATGTTAACATCGTAAATTTTGGTAGAATTTTTTTTCCGTGTACATTTAGAATATCTGTAAATTATTAATTAAGTAATTTAATTAGGATTTATTGTCTACCCGTCCAATTAATGTCCCACGTCTATGCTGCTTAACTTTGGTTATCGATGGTTCGTAGTCTGATCCTCTAGTCTGTTATACACTTACAATTAAGAAACGTTTATGGCATTACTTAACTCTAATAATCAAATTGATACATCCTACGTAAATAATGCACCTAATGATGAATTCGGTTTTGTACATAAAATACAATAGAATTCATTAGATACATAGAATCAAATCTATTTATCTATAAACTTATAAATATTCGTATATCAATCGATATCGATTTATACTTTTAAATTGCTGTCGAAACCTTTGAATATTTTTTAAGTATTGGGGATTTAAGTTTGATTGATAGTTGACAGAATAAAAATTTAATACCAGTGATATTAAAAAATTGTCATATATTTATATATATTTAAATATTTATAGGTTTCATATCAATGACGTCTGATCAGATTTAATCATATATAGACATATATAACTACATATAGTTTTATATCAGTCATGTCTGATCAGATCTAATTATATACAGGCCTATATCTAATTATATATGGGTTTGTATCAATCATGTCTGATCAGATCTGATCATATATAGACTTATATATGATCATATATGGGGTTATAACAGCCAGGTATGATCAGATCTAATTATGTATGGGGTCATATATTATTATATATGACCCCATATGTAATCATGCATGATTATATATAACTTCATGCATGATTATATATAACTTCATAAATGATTATATATAATCATATATGATCATACATATGAACATATATAATCATATATGATTAGACAAAATCTTTTTCCATCGGGTTAACGCAATGTTTACAAAAAATTATTCAATGTTTTATTTGAATCGTTTATTTGAGAAACCTCATAAGTCATGTTTTTTTCGAAATTTGGTATTTTGTATTTTTGGGTTCTTTGGATGTCCCCACATAGAAATCAATAAAAATATGCATCAAATCATTGTTTAGAAAACAATATAATAATTATATATTTATCAATACATCTTTTTTTATGTATGTTTAGCATATATATCTTGGTATATTTTATTATATATTGATATATTGTATTGAAAGTAGTATATTTATTATTATACGTATGATGTACACTTATCCAAAAAATTAAAGGAACAAAAAAATTTTATAAATTTTTTAGTGATTTTTGGAAGGATGTATTTTCGTGAAAAATGATCGTACCGAAAAAACAAAAAATCAAATTGAAGCTTGAAATCTCTAGTTTAAAGATCTTCCAGCAAAATATTTTTTCGAGCCACGGTTTTTGCTGAATCATAAGAAAAAGGTCGAGACAAAATTTTTCTAAATTTTTTGGTTTTGTTTTTAAGGTCTACGGGGCCGGGAAAAATTTTTTCAAAAAAACGAATTCATGGCTCGCTTAGGTAATTTATTCAGCTACAATTTGTTTTTTTTTTGTTTTTCTGTGCGACAATTTGCTGCTGAGATATCAGCCTTCAAATGAAAAAGGATCCTTTTGTCTTTGATTATTGATATCTCAGCAAATAATGGCCGCACAGTAACTTGAAGGGCAGTTTAAGAAACTTGGACAAATTCCCTACAAGGTCAAGTTTCGATTTTTTCAAAAAAAAATTTTTTTTCATCCTTGATATCCATTTGAAAAACCCTTAAAAAATGACCATTTTCTGGTTTTTTAGTCGACTCATCGCTACTCTGCAAATATTGATAAAGAAAATAATGTTGCCGGGTAATTTTACAGCTTAATGTACCCTCAAAAACCCTGGAAATTTTCAGATTGATCCATTGAACCGTTTGTCCGGGCCGATTGCTCAAAGTTTTACAAAACAATCAAAGGAACAAGTTTTGTTCCTTAATTTGTGTAATCATTACCAAAATGAAGAAATCAATTTTTTTCGGATTTTCTTTTATTTTTGCATTAGTTATTCAGTAAATGTAAGGTAGAGAGAAAAGAAAAAAAAATTTCCGAAAAACGAGATAAAACAAGAATTTTTTTACGTTTTATTCATTTTTTTTTTTTTTTTGTCGGTTTTCGGAAATTTTTTTTTTATATTTTTTCATATTTTTCGGCCGTTTCTCTATGTAAGAGACAACTTTGGTCACTAAAAATTTATAAAAATAAAATTTTTTTTTTTAGTTGATACATTTTTGAAATAAAGAAAAACTATAGAATTGTTTTTTTTTTTTTATTAAATAACAATTAGTAATTGAAGTAATCGAGAGTGAATGATTTATTACACCTTAAAAATTTTTTTTCTAGTAATATAAAACCAAAAATAGTTGTCAAGAGAAAGAAATACATTCTTAATGATGAAACAATTTAAAAGAAAAAAAAAAAACGAAAAAAAAATTTTTTTATCATTTTTTGAAGGGGGGCCGCTCTGCCCCACAAAAATAAAAAAAAATTTTTCAGAATTTTGGCAAAATGTCCATAAATTTGTTTGAAATAGGACAAAAGTAAAGTGATCTTATGGTTGAAAGCCACAAAAAATAATAATTGGCTTAGGGGGGCCGCTCTGCCCCACCCTCCCCTACAACATTATTATTGTAAAAAACATAGTGTCTCAACTGTGTAGAAAACTGTAATATCTGAAGGTGAAGCGTAACTTTTGGAGAACTGAATAGTGTTTAGGGATTTTCTTCATACTTTTATGAGGGTGGGAGGTTACAAACCCATAGTGCAATTGCACTTAGTGGGACTGCATATCCCACTCACTTTTACTTTAACAGAGCAGGTACCGTAATCCTTCTACCTTTTTCCCGCTACCTGAAGAATATTTTTTGCGTTGCCCATACAGGAGCTGCCAGAGTTGAACAACGGGCCCCTACTTGGCCCAGCACTGGGGAACCTAACTTTGGCACACCTATATTGGCCCAGGCTTGGGCCAGGACTGGGTAACCTAGCCTTGGCCGTTACAATGGCAAGCCAGACTTGGGCCAAGACTGGGTAACCTAGCCTTGGCCATCCAATGGCAAGCCAGGCTTGGGCCAGGACTGGGTAACCTAGCCTTGGCCGTTACAATGATTACCCGGGCTTGGGCCAAGGTAGGATTACCCAAGTTTGGATATACCCATGGTTTATACAAGTAGATCATATAAATGTACCAGTTCAACGTTAGTAGGTTCGTCCAGTAGCTACCGTTCGGACCCAGTAATCAGAAGGACGGCAGTTCGCGCCCAGAGTCCAGCAGAATTTCCACCGAGTTTTTTTCACATCATTTACCTCCCTTAAATAATTAAAACGTTAATGATCATGAATTCTACTAGGTTAATAATAATAAATTTTTTTTAATTAAATTTATTCGTTTCCTGGAAGCCTGGGCCAGGTCTGGCAACCAAGCATGGGCCAGGTCTGGCAACCAGGCTTGGCCCGAGATTATCATTCCAGACTTCTACCAAAGCTGGGCCAAGACTGGCTTACAAGCCTGGCCCAAGGTTCTACAAAGTTGGGCCAAGTCTGGGCCAAGCTTGGGCCCGTGGTACTTTCCTCTCTGGGTGGCTGGGTTGTAAGGCTCAAAAAGAAATCTAGACAATCATAAGACTTGAAACTCATTAACAAGACCAATTGTTCTCTCGAAATACCTTTATTTACTCTACAGCTAAAAATAGAATATTTAATCCAGCCTAGATTCATTATTTTAATCCGTTATTATTTTTGGATTTAAACCGATTCATTCCGATTAAACTCAATCGGATTCCAAGTATTGATTATAGAAATTAATAAATTATTCTTCCTCTCTCAGAGAATTTATTACTGTAAAATATGACATTGTTGTTTTCATTATCTGTAAAATATAAATTTATTAGTTATTGAATTTCATTGTTATTTATTTATTATCTTATAATATAGTATATAGTTACTGTGCTGAAACACTCCAAGGATACTCGAAAAAGTTTACCCAATGTTACAGAACAGGGTGTTAACAACTTGGCAATCATTGAAATCAATACTTTCTGTGATTTAGCTGAATATTTGTACCAATTACTTTGACATCTTAACAAGCATTAAAATATTTATATATTTATTATCTGACTATATCTGTAGAGTCATATGGGGCAAGTGTGCGGAAACCCATTCATTTCGGACTGGAAATCATGAGTTTGCGTGGTCTTACCCACTGCGCACACTTACCCCGCATTACTCTTAATTTAAAAATAACATAAAATGTAATTACGCGCAAAAGTATAAATAGTTACTACTGTCTATTAATTTTTGGCCATACCAACAGAGGATAAAAACATCTGCTATTTCTGCTAGACCACAAGTTACGTATCTTATTACTTCAAAAAACTCGTCTTTTTTTATTATTGCCTGTTAAAAAAAAATTATATTTATTTCATGGATTATTTAGAATTTGATTTTATATGGTGCAACCTACAACAGTTACCTGTTGATTTATGTGAAGAAGTAATGTTCAAATTTTCAAAGGGATCGGTTCAGTACATTTTGAGTTATGATGTTCACGGACTTTAAAAATAACGTTTTCGGGAAAATCCATTTAAAGTTTTTTATTCGTGAAAATTTGAAATAAACTATCAATCAAAGAATATGAATTTTTATACTTATATTGAGTCATCAGTTTACATCCTTTGAAAGACACACAGCCGGAGAAAGGGATTCGGAAGAACAAAAAAAATTGCAGCTGATTTCTACTAGGGGTATGTAGGGGCAGGTCGGGCAGGTATAAAAATCAGGTATACCGGCCGGTCATTTGAAACGCCGTAACTCCGTTACCCGACTAGAATTTCTTCCTGATTTGCCTGAAGTACCATAAGGACCTTATCAGGTTAATATAAGGTTTGCCTTATTAGGGCAAACCTGACAAGTTCCTTGTCAGGACCTCGTCAGGATATCCCTATTCAAAAAAAAGTTATTTGCTATCGGGTCAACCTGACGAGTTCCTGATCAGGACCTCATCAGGATATCCCTATTCAAAAAAAAAGTTATTTGCCATTGGGTCAACCTGACGAATTCCTGATCAGGACCTCGTCAGGATATCCCTATTCAAAAAAAAGTTATTTGCCATTGGGTCAACCTGACGAATTCCTGATCAGGACCTCGTCAGGATATCCCTATTCAAAAAAAAGTTATTTGCCATTGGGTCAACCTGACGAATTCCTGATCAGGACCTCGTCAGGATATCCCTATTCAAAAAAAAGTTATTTGCCATTGGGTCAACCTGACGAATTCCTGATCAGGACCTCGTCAGGATATCCCTATTCAAAAAAAAGTTATTTGCTATCGGGTCAACCTGACGAGTTCCTGATCAGGACCTCATCAGGATATCCCTATTCAAAAAAAAAGTTATTTGCCATTGGGTCAACCTGACGAATTCCTGATCAGGACCTCGTCAGGATATCCCTATTCAAAAAAAAGTTATTTGCCATTGGGTCAACCTGACGAATTCCTGATCAGGACCTCGTCAGGATATCCCTATTCAAAAAAAAGTTATTTGCTATCGGGTCAACCTGACGAATTCCTGATCAGGACCTCGTCAGGATATCCCTATTCAAAAAAAAGTTATTTGCTATCGGGTCAACCTGACGAGTTCCTGATCAGGGCCTCATCAGGATATCCCTATTCAAAAAAAAGTTATTTGCCATTGGGTCAACCTGACGAATTCCTGATCAGGACCTCGTCAGGATATCCCTATTCAAAAAAAAGTTATTTGCCATTGGGTCAACCTGACGAATTCCTGATCAGGACCTCGTCAGGATATCCCTATTCAAAAAAAAGTTATTTGCTATCGGGTCAACCTGACGAGTTCCTGATCAGGGCCTCATCAGGATATCCCTATTCAAAAAAAAGTTATTTGCCATTGGGTCAACCTGACGAATTCCTGATCAGGACCTCGTCAGGATATCCCTATTCAAAAAAAAGTTATTTGCTATCGGGTCAACCTGACGAGTTCCTGATCAGGGCCTCATCAGGATATCCCTATTCAAAAAAAAGTTATTTGCCATCGGGTCAACCTGACGCGTTCCAGATCAGGACCTTATCTGGACATCCTAATTTAAAAAATAGTTATCCCATCCCTTTAAATATTTCATTTACAGGCTAAAAATTAAAAAAAGTACAAAAGAATATTATATAAAAATCACGTCAATTATTGTAGCACAGATTTTTTACCTCTTCATCAGTTATTCTTTGACATCATAATGAATATTATATTTACACTTTCAAGATCACTTGTGTATGTCAGCCCAGTGGATAGCATCGAGGACTTTGAATCGAAAGGACGCAGGTTCGAGCCCAGCAATTATCGGGATTTTTTCATCAATAAAAAATATGTTTACTCCCTCTAATCAATGCTCTCAATACAATAGATAACGTTCTCGATCGAATTAAAATTCTCTTATTTTTTTTTTGCAATTAAATATTTTTTTAAAAATAATTACTAATAAGGTAATCCTGGTAAGGACCTGACAAGGCAATCCTGATAAGGACGTGATAAGGATATCCTGGTAAGGTCCTGATAAGGCAATCCCGATAAGGGCCTCATGGGTCTTAAGCGTTACATCCATATCAGGATCCTCGTCAGGATACCCTGATCGGGACCTTATTTGAAATAAGGTTAACCCGATAAGGACCTCGTCAGGCCCTTATGAAAAATTCTAGTCGGGTAGTTTTACTCGGATTGATTTAAAATTTGTACACAATATTCTTGACATATTGTTCATTCAGAAAAAAAATTAAAAAAAAAATTTTTTTTAAATAATTTTAAAACCCTACCCCCCCCCCCCCTTAAGAGGTGTATCATTACGACTATTAGTTTTTTGACAGAAATTTCATTTTTTACCCAAATCTCGTAAATCATCTATCTGAAAAATTTGAGCAATGTATATTATTGAAGGAAATTGAATTCTCTACAAAAAATCTCTCTTAGTAAATTGACGTAAATCGAGCCGTTTCGTTGTAACCGAGCCTTAAACATTGATTTGTTTTTAAAATTCTTTGTTTCTATTTTGGATTTTTGTAACTACTAGAAATATTAAAATTTTTTCTAGTCAAGATACATATTCTTGAAGGAAATTTAATGCTCTATAAAAAAGGTCTCCTAACATTTTTTATTAAATTCACTCCTTCGAAAGTTATTCAAGGTTGAAGTTGAGTCAAAAAGACTTCAATAACCTGAATAACTTTCGAAGAAGTGAATTTAGCAAAAAATGTTAAGAGATCTTTTTTGTAGAGCATTAAATTTCCTTCAGGAATATGTATCTTGACTAGAAAAAAATTTTAATATTTCTAGTAGTAACAAAAATCCAAAATAGAAACAAAGAATTTTAAAAACAAATCAATGTTTAAGGCTCGGTTACAACGAAACGGCTCGATTTACGTCAATTGACTAAGAGATATTTTTTGTAGGGAATTCAATTTTCTTTAAGAATACACACTGCTCAAATTTTTCAGATGGATGATTTACGAGTTTTAGGTAAAAAATGAAATTTCTGTCAAAAAACTAATAGTCGTAACGATACACCTCTTAATATCAATATTAAAGGCTTAAACTTGCACCATAATTTTTCTTGGTCATCAGGAATAATATTTTTACAGTATCGAAAAAAATAAAAAAATAGTCGATTTTTTTTGGCCCAATCTAATATAAATCTTAGAATATAGAAAAAAAAATTATTATTTAACATACTTGCAAGCCGGTAATACACAATGTTATTATACTGATAGTCATCGAAAAGCATAAAGTAACAGAATAAATGTCCTGAAATTTTTTGACATATCTAAAAAATAAATATAATTTTTTATGATAAACAAAATTAATATAACAATTATAGTCGTACCGATGAAAGCTTGGGATTTTTTTCCCACCAGTTCTTTCTATTGAAGATACAACGATAATCCAATGTATCCTTATTAATATTAACACATACATTTATACATCCCCAATTACACACATTCCTATCCGCTTACAATATACATTATCTTACATGTAATTTTACTAGTTAGTTATTCTCAATAAACTTTACAGAGCAGACGTGCTAGTTTACGTTAATTACTATCGTTGTTATATTTTACCTTCCTCGTGTCACATACTCCATACGCATTTATTCCACAACCCTTTCAATACTTTCTCCTATCACCATGATATTAGAATAAGCGCTTGCGCCATTTGAATGTGCGCATGTGCAAAGCCACCAAAACCAACATTTAAAGGGTGGGGGAAGAAACCGTGGTGAAAAAAAATCCCAAACTTTCGTCGGGATCACTATACACTGTATTAAATCATATATTACCCGAGCATTTTTTGGTGCATTTGTTCACATGTAACTAAGGAGTCATAAAAAACTTCCTCATTGGCGCGGTAACCTACATTTTTTTTATCCATCGCTGCTTCGATAGTGCTGTCAAGATTTTTAAGTCTGTAACTGTAATTAATATTAATTTACAAATATAATAGGGGAAGGGGGGGCAAAACGGGGTACCCTCAAAATTTTATGAAAAAAAAAAAAATTTTTTTTTCGTCTAATGAGTATAAATCCGATATATTTGCGCACTTTTAGCCCTACGCATGACACATGGGGCAAAATGGACCAGCCGAAAATCCTGAAAAAATGATTCTTTCAAATTTTTATCGTTAAATTAAAAAAAATTTGATATAATTCCGCATTTTTAGCCTTACCCATAACACCTAGGGCAAAATGGACCAGCCGAAAATTTTTAAAAAATGATTCTTTTATATTTTTATCGTCAAATTAAATAAAATATAATACATTAATCCATTTTTCGGCTGATTTGTTATAGCTGGGGCAAATTTAGCCACTAAAAATATTCGAAAATAATATTTTATTGTTTTATTGATAAAATATTTTAAATAATGCAAAATAATCTGCAATCTAAAAAATCAAAAAACACGTTTTTTGGGTTCAAAATAATGACAAATAAGAAACATAGAATTGTTTTTTTTTTTATTAAATATATAACAATTAGTAATTAAGCTAATCGAGGGAAAACGATTTATTACACTTAAAAAAATTTTTCTTGAGTTTATAAAACCAAAAATAGTTGTCAAGAGAAAGAAATACATTCTTAATAATGAAAACAATTTAAAAAAAAAAAAAAAAAAAATATCATTTTTTGGATGGAGGCCTCTCTGCCCCACAAAAATTTTTTTTTTTGCCTTCGTGTCCACCAATGATGTGAAATGTAATTTTTCTTTATGTATATAACATATAAAAGATTCAAGTAATAAAATTTGATCAATTTTCAGAAATTTTTTTTTTCAACTTTTTTTAAGGGTACCCCGTTTTGCCCGCCAAAAATAAAAATTTTATTTTTTAACGGCAGCTAAAAATTTTGTCTATTTACCTCGAATATCACTAAAAACAAAAAGATTTAGCGTATTTTAGTCCTCGAAAACTTAGTATTTCCTTAGGTACCCCCTTCCCCCCTCCCCTATATATATATATATGTAACAAATTGTTTCCCCTCGATTAGCTTAATTACTAATTGTTATATATTTAATAAAAAAAAAACAATTCTATGTTTCTTATTTTTCTTATTTGGTGTCTGAGCCGAAGGCGAGGGTACCAACACACGAGCGTCTTAGACTCGATTGTACTAGATAAATACATTAGTTTTTGTGACAATTATTTGAAATTTACTACATTGAGTGCCTATAAATGGCAGGTTATAAATCCGTGTTAATTTATTTGGTAAGATTGTTTTGAGTATTTGTTGAAAATTAGAGAGAAGTCGGTAAGTGGACGAATTAAAATGATGATAAATTTTGTCACAAGATGGCTCGTTAAGTTACTTCGATATTTTTTGGTCGTTTGCTATCACACATGTAACCAAAAAATATTTTTTGATCCGATGATGACGTCACTATTAGAACGATTAGGTATCTTTTTTACCAGCTGTATCTTATCTAATATTTTTAGCTGCCGGCTATAGGCGCTAAATGTTGTAGATTTCAAGTGTCTGTCACAAAAAATAAAATATTATTTTCGAATATTTTCAGTGGCCAAATTTGCCCCAGCTATAGAAAATCAGCTGAAAAATGGATTAATATATTAAATTGTTTTTAATTTGACGATAAAAAAATGGAAGAATCATTTTTTTAGAATTTTCGGCTGGTCTATTTTGCCCCAGGTGTCATGCGTAGTGCTAAAAATGCGCAAATATATCAGATTTATAGTAATTAGACGAAAAAAAAAAATTTTTTTTTATAAAATTTTGGGGGTACCCCTGAAACGTTAGAAGCATCCTAATATATATATTAGACTGGGCCAAAAAAATTGACTATTTTTTTTTTTCTTAGCTATATCGAAAATATTATTCAGAATGACAAAAAAAAATTTTCATGAAAGTTTGAGCCCTTAATATTAATTTTAAGAGGTCTATCATCACTATTTTTAATTTTTAATCATAATTTGATGTTTTACGTCAGAATTGCTAAAACATTGGAGTGAAAAAAATTTATTTCCACTTATTCTCATGTGAAATTAAATTCCCTACAAAAAAGGTCTGATTGAAAATTTTCGTCAGACAAGCCGTTTCCGATTAATTAAGCTTAATAAATTGATATATTTTTTCGATTTAACATTTTTACTTTTGAATTTTGTAACTGACGAATCAATGAATATCTAATAAAAACCATAACATATTTTTGAAGAAAATTTAATGCTCTACAAAAAAGGTCTCTTAACATTTTTTGCTAA
Organism: Microplitis mediator; assembly: GCF_029852145.1. Classification (NCBI taxonomy): domain Eukaryota; kingdom Metazoa; phylum Arthropoda; class Insecta; order Hymenoptera; family Braconidae; genus Microplitis; species Microplitis mediator. Next base: position 22,243,603 of record NC_079977.1, on the reverse strand, counting down.
ATTCACTCCTTCGAAAGTTATCCAAGGTTGAATTTGAGTCAAAACGATTTCAATAACGTGAATAACTTTCGAAGGAGTGAATTTAGCAAAAAATGTTAAGAGACCTTTTTTGTAGAACATTAAATTTTCTTCGAAAATCTGTCCTGATCTCTTTTAGATATTTATTGATTCGTCAGTTACAAAATTCAAAAGTAAAAATGTTAAATCGAAAAAATATATCAATTTATTAAGCTTAATTAATCGGAAACGGCTTGTCTGACGAAAATTTTCAATCAGACCTTTTTTGTAGGGAATTTAATTTTACATAAGAATAAGTGGAAATGAATTTTTTTTACTTCAATGTTTTAGCAATTCCGACGTAAAACATCAAATTATGAATTAAAATTAAAAATAGCGATGATAGACCTGTTAAAATTAATATTAAGGGCTCAAACTTTCATGAAATTTTTTTTTTGTCATTCTGAATAATATTTTCGATATAGCTATGAAAAAAAAAAATAGTCAATTTTTTTTGGCCCAGTCTAATATATATATTAGACGGATTCAAAAAAATCGACTAATTTTTTTTTTTTTCATTATATCGAAAACATTGTTGGAAATGACGAAAAAAAAATACAGTGAAAGTTTGAGCTCTTAATATTAATATTAACAACTGCCGCATCGCGATTTTCTATTTCCCGTTTAAATAACATGGGAAAATTTATTTTTGAAGCTTTGGAATTTTGTAGCTCTCGGTGGGACCAATACTTTTGAATGTTCAAGACATATTCTTATGGGAAATTTGACGCTCTACAAAAAAGGTCTCTTATAATTTTTCGATATTTTTATTTCTTCAAAAGTAATTCGAAGTTAAAATTAGATTGACGATAAATTTTCACATTTTTTAAATTTTTTGACTCAACCATCAACTTTATCCGAAAATTTTAAAGGACATTTTTTGTAGAGCGTTTTATTTCCTACAACTTATCTCAGAGAAAATTTTCGATATTTCACTTAAGTCGTATGTTATTTGCAATTAACTGAAAATTTTCTTAAATAATCTAAATTTTGTTGCTCAAAATTAATTATATTGAATTTTCAGTTAATTGCGAATAACTTACGACTTATGAGAAATATCGAAAATTTTCTCTGAGATAAGTTGTAGGAAATAAAACGATCTACAAAAAATGTCCTTTAAAATTTTCGGATAAAGTTGATGGTTGAGTCAAAAAATTTAAAAAATGTGAAAATTTATCGTCAATCTAATTTTAACTTCAATTACTTTTGAAGAAATAAAAATATCGAAAAATTATAAGAGACCTTTTTTGTAGAGCGTCAAATTTCCCATAAGAATATGTCTTGAACATTTAAAAGTATTGGTCCCACCGAGAGCTACAAAATTCCAAAGCTTCAAAAATAAATTTTCCCATGTTATTTAAACGGGAATTAAAAGTCTAGTCCGAGATTACGATGTTAACATCGTAAATTTTGGTAGAATTTTTTTTCCGTGTATGTTTTTAAGATGGGGTAAAAATGTCGCCGTATAACATACACGTTATTTCATAGACTTATGTCTCTCAAGCGTTAAAATTAGTTATTGTTTGCAATTAATATACGGATTCGACTAAATCGAATCGAAAATTGATTTTTTAAGTATATAAATAAAATGTTACATACCCTATTACTTCGAACATACCACAAGCATGCTGACAACAATTACAGTACAGTGATCCAGTTGCGATTATTATTATTGTTGGAAATGGACTTATTATACACTGATGAAGTAATATTACCCATGAATATTCAACTGAGTCGAATAGATACTCAGTGTGATATATTATAATTTTTGGCCGTGATTCATTGAGGGGCATAAAAAAGTCCATCATTGACGGCATTAATGGTACGAAAACCAAAAAAAGTATTGCAATCACATAAATCCAAACTAATTAATATAATAAATGATTAAACATTATTGTATTTAGAAAAAAAAAAAATTATCTGAACAATCGAGGTGTTTCTTTTTTCACTTATTTGACTTGAATCAAATGTGAAAAAAAAAAATTAATCCAGAAAAATAGGGATACATGGAGAGAAAATAATGCTAACCTATAACGTTATGGTAATAATTTCTTGGAATAATGGGATATACGCCCATAATTTCTAGGAATAGAATCTATAACTATGCACGGAAAAAAAAAATTATAAGTTATACCAGTTACTATAATATTATAGGAACGATGACCACAACCTTATAGGAACTATTCCGACATTGTATAGGAATTAAACCTACGTAGATAGGAATGGTTACCATAATTTGCATGGGCGCCATTTCTATAATCGATATTGCCAAAAATCCATTACCATATGATATGGAAACTGTACCCCTGGCGGTCCTGATTCACCGTGATATAGGGTGAATTATGGTGATTCACCGTGCATCACCGTGAATTACCGTGAATGTGTGCGTGATATCACGGTGAGCTTTCAAGGTGATTCGGGGTAAAATCACGGTGATTCACGTCTATTCACGGTCAATCACGGTGATGTTCTGTAATCGAACTATGGAGATTTACCGTGATTCACCGTGAATTTTTGTAAAATTCTGCTGCCCCATCGAGGTTTCATAACGTATTGCCTTTTTTTTAATACAATAACAGTGACTTTCGCGGAATCACCGTGATCTACGACATCACGGTGAGATCTCACGTCGATTCACCGCAATATCACGGTGAAATCTCACGGTAAATCACTGTGATGCTACCGTGAATGACCGTGATGCTACCGTGAATCACCGTGATGCTACCTTGAATCACCGTGATCCTACCGTGAATGACTGTGATGCTACCGTGAATGACCGCGATGCTACCGTAAATCACCGTGATGCTACCGTGAATGACCGTGATGCTACCGTGAATCACCGTGATCCTACCGTGAATCACCGTGATGCTACCGTGAATGACCGTGATGCTACCTTGCATCACCGTGATCCTACCGTGAATGACCGTGATGCTACCGTGAATCACCGTGATGCTACCGTGAATGACCGTGATGCTACTTTGAATCACCGTGATCCTACCGTGAATGACCGTGATGCTACCGTGAATCACCGTGATGCTACCGTGAATCACCGTGATGCTACCGTGAATGACCGTGATGTTACCTTGAATCACCGTGATCCTACCGTGAATGACCGTGATGCTACCGTGAATGACCGCGATGCTACCGTGAATCACCGTTATTCACGGTAGCATCACGGTGAGCATTCGCGGTGATTCACCGTAATACACCGTGATTCAGGACCACCAGAGGTTCTCTCAATATATTGGAATAATTACCATAAACTTCTCTCCGTGTATTGCCAGTTGATTATAATCGTAAAAATAAAATAAATCATTATAACTTACATAAATTACTTACTCGAATATGCAAGAACAAATAATCGATTCAATTTTCCCGTATCTCGTAAAATTTGGTGCTCTTCCGCGGTCAATTCTGCAGATAAATTATCAGATTTTATCATATTGAGCAAATCTATAATCTTAAAAAAAAATAAAAATTTTAAAATTTTGTTTATTTTATAAAATTGTTAATATTATTTTACCTTATCCATATTTACAACACAACACATCCACTTAACAGTACACACATAATGTATTCCTATTAATGGAAAACAATCAGCAAACTCTTCCATATCATGCCAAATGTATGTGAATTTAATTACCTTTATTTTTAAAATAAGAAAATATATATTTATACATTAGGGCGGGCCGTTTTAGTTTAGATTTTCCGTTTCCCATTTGAATAACATGAGAAAAAAAAGTTTCAAATTTGGAATTTTATACCTCGGCAATGGCTCATCGTGTAGATAAGTTTAGGACATAATTTTGTAAGGAATTAAATGCTCTACTAACAAAGACTTATTATATTTTGATAATTCCATCTGTTCAAAAGTTATTGGAGCTTGAACTCAAATTTATAATAAATTCCGAAATTTATTTACTTATCCGGTGAAATTATCAGACTTATCACAAAATTTCATGATATCTTTTTTGTAGACCATTTCATTCTCTACAAATTATCTCTGATAAAGTTTTTTCAAAATTCGCAAACTTCCTAGTTATATTAATTTTAAGTGTTTTGATCGAGCAGTGACATTCGACGCAGATTCTTAACCACTGACGTACAAACAAAAACTCTCATCAATTAGATCAACAATTTGAATTTTATTAGAAAAAAAAAAAGAAAACAATTTTTTGCGATTCTTTCGACAACGGCTTCTTATGAACTAATAAACTGATTTCGATGGTTGAGTTGGCATTCGACACGGCTCATAACCCTAGCAGACCTGAGTTACCGTAAATTCACGGTATTTTTACCGTAAATCTACCGTAGAATACTGTAAAATTCGAGTAGATTTACCGTAAATTACGGTAAATCCACCGTAATTTACGGTAAATCAGTACTTTACGGTGGATTACCGTAAATTACGGCGGGTATACCGTCAATTTACCGTCGAATACGATAAATCTACCGAAAAAAATTCGGGTGGATTACCGAATTACCGTAATTTACGGTGGATTACCGTATTTCCGTATTTTACGGTAAATCCACCGTAAATTACGGAAAATCCACCGTAAATTACGGTAAACCCACCGTAAATTGCGGTAAATCCACCGTAATTTACGGTAAATCGGTACTTTACGGTGGATTACCGTAAATTACGGCGGGTATACCGTCAATTTACCGTCGAATACGATAAATCTCCCGTAAAAAAATTCGGGTGGATTACCGAATTACCGTAATTTACGGTGGATTACCGTATTTTACGGTAAATCCACCGTAAATTACGGTAAAACCACCGTAAATTACGGTAAAACCACAGTAAATTACGGTAAATCCACCGTAATTTACGGTAAATCGGTATTTTACGGTGGATTACCGTAATTTACGGTGGGTTTACCGTAATTTGGGTCCGTTAGGGAAAGTTTTAGAGCTGATTAGATTTTAGTTTAATTTCTAATAAAAATAGGTGTTGACCTTCACGATACATTGATTTGCTGATGAATTATAAAATTCCAAATTAAAATAAAATTTTCCCATGTTGTTTAGACGGAAAATGGAAAATTACGATTAGCGACCTCATGATATTGACATTAAGGGCGCCAATTTTTTTGTTATCTTCCACCAAAATTTTGAGATTATTTCTAAAAAAAACAACCGAAAAACAGTCTACCCTGCGGGCGAGCTCAACAACAGCGGGCATTTTTTAATTTAGCCGACGGTCAACTGTTTTTAAGATTTTTAACAAAATCGGGTTTTTCAGCAGTCTAATATATATTTAACAAAAAAAAAATGATTGTTTTTTTTTATTGCTAAATTTATATTTTACCTCTGGCAAAGTAATGCTTTGGACAGATAGAATAACAAAGAACCCTATCACCTTCTGTAAATTTGATTTTTGAAAAGGCCAAACACCTAAAGCACACAATTGAAAACGTAAAAAACGCCAGTCTTTATTGTCCCAGAAATCCATGTTTAGATCTTTCCAACGGTTTACAAACGACTGATCATTTTATAAAACCATAAACAAGAGCTTACGTTGTGAATAGTAACTTTTGAGAATGGTATAATTAAAAAATTAAATATTCAAAAGTTTTAAGATTTAACAGACTTTATTTAAAGTTTTAAAGTCAATTAATATTTAATCCTTCTGAAATAGCTTTTGCTGACGTGTGTCACGCAATAATAAATAATCAATCTATAGTTACGGTTGTCATAGCACTTGACTTGACGTTCAGTTTGGCAAGAACCCTCTTCAGGTGCAAATCATATCAAGTAAATTAAGTATATAAATATATAGGGGGCGAACAGGAGTCAAATAAGGTTTATTTTTTTTTTTTAACAACATATTGAATATAAATTATTTTGAACAACAAAAATATTAATTTTATTCGAAAGTAAAACTTTTTATATGCTACTGTCAAATCAATACACAAAATATATTAAAAATAATGTCGACCATCACAAAATAATTCTTGGAAAATTTTTACTTTTAACATATGCGTATGTTACTTTTTTTTAACACTCACAACATGTTAAAATAACACATAAATAAGTGTAAAACGTTCGTTTTACACACGATATGTGTTGATTTTGACGGATCCTTTTTTACTGTGTATTATTATTTACTGTATTATAACTTTGTTACTTTTAGGCGTATTCCGTTTAATGGACCCAGCAGGAACAATTTTTCATCAATTGTGTAATTTACGTCTGTTTCATTGCAAACATCAACTTTGAAGCGCTGGATAAGTTTTATCAGAGCTACCTTAACTTCCATCTTTGCGAAACGTAGGCCTGTTTTTGAAATAATAAAATTATTTAACTATTTTAGATTTTTTAAACCACAGGGTCATTCTATGTCAAATCGACCAATAGTTGGAATCGACCCCTTTCAATTTGGACGAATTTTGGTCAGAAGTTTTCTCTCATCATATAACAAAGTTCTGCCAAGGGAAAAAAAATAAAAAAATTTTTTTCAAAAGTTATGCAATTTTGAAAATTTCACTAATTTTCCTGTTTCTTAAACTTATTCTTCAAAGATCTCGAAAACTATTACAATTACTCTAATGATCTGTGCTAGGTTTTAACGAGGATACTTAAAGGTACCAAAAAAAAGTTTTTTGAAAAAATTTTTCAAAAATTCGCTTTTTGGGAAAATTTTGAAATTTCCAAAATTGCAAAAGTCGATGACCGCCATCAAATTTTTCGCTCAAATTTTTTTCTAGAGTACCTCTAATTGATTTCAAAAGATCCTGAAATTTTTGAGTAGGGGTTTTTTTTTGTTCAAAAGATAAATTTTTGAATTTTAGGAAAAAAAAATTTTTCTTTCTTTGGCATTGACTGAATGAAACAATGATGAATTCACTTGTAATTTTTAATTTTAAGGCTCAAAAATTTATTTTAATGCAATAGAGTCAATAAATAACTTATTAGTGTGATATTTTTGTTTTTCAGCTACATTTTGATTTTAAATTGGATATAATTGTGTTAGAATGATCGTTTTTTCTTAGCCCCTTGCTGTGGTGTTGATTTCGCACTTCTTTTTCTCAATCTGAAAGTAAATAGTATTATTCCAACTATTGGTCGATTTGACATGGAATGACCCCACATGTGAAATAATAGTCACAAAAAACTATATATTATCGTATATTAATCATATATATACACTAGAGTGCTTTTTTTTTTGCGACTATTTTTTTTTTTCGCTCCTATCCCGAAATTTTGTTGGAAATACCCCAAAAAAAATTCCCTGAGAGTTTGAGCCCTTAATATTAATATCAAGTACTCAACCACAGCGTGGGAATGTTATGATATCATCTTGCCCAAAGTCGGGATTTTCTCGAAATTCAATGCTCTACAAAAGTGCCCATTATCGCGAAGTCGTAACTCATATGGGTGGGGTAGTACGGACCGCTAAACTGAATTTTTTCATAGGATTCTTGTTTTTTCTCTCAACAAAAATACCTATAAAAAAAATGTAAATGACAATTTTATAGGAAATTCAATTTTCTACAAAAAAGGTCATTGGCACTGGATCACTCAGATTGATATTTTCTGAGATATTAGTCAAATAAAAAATAAATATTTTCTAAGATTTGATTCGACATTTTATGGGAATTCAATGCTATGTAAACTTCAATAATTAATATCTCAAAAAATATCAATCTTAGTGATTTGGTGTTTCAAACCTTTTTTGTAGGAAATTAAATTTCCTATAAAATTGTCATTCATATTTTTTCTGTAGGTCTTGTTGTTTATGAGATAGAGAGAGAAAAAATAAGAATTCTATGAAAAAATTCAGTTTAGCGGCCCGTACTACCCCGCCCGTATGAATTACGACTTTGCAACAATGGACACTTTTGTAGAGCATTAAATTCTGAGAAAATCCCGACTTTGGGCGAGATAATATCATAAAATGCCGCGGAGTTATACACGGAAAAAAAATTCTCGTTAAATTTACAATGCTAACATCGTAATTTTTCCTATTAATTATTGTATTGGTGGACTAGACTTTTCACATCGTAATTTTTACGATGTAGGGTTGGAAATTTCATTTAAGAAATAATACTTCAGACAAACAATACGAAGTCTTAAGCTCTTTAATATAAATTACGATGTAACATCGTAAAATTTGAAGAGAAATTTTAAATAAAAGATTAAAATAATAATCGTTCGGCAGTTGGATTCGAACCCGAGTCCTTTCGAGTGCGAAGTGTCCGACGCCTTGGACCACTCGGCCACTGAAGGGCCTACACTATATGTTGTTTTTAAGATCCATATAAACGACTTGCGGAGGACCCAGTTACTATTTAAAAAGTACGATGTAACATCGTACTTTTTATAGCTTCCATCGTATTATAACAGAGGCAGCACTGTAATATTTATTTTGTTAAAAAGTAAATAGAAATATTAAATGTACGATCAAATATAGTTTTTAAAGTGTAATTTTTATTTATTTTTTTTTACGATGTTAAATTGTAATTTTTGCAGTAATTTTTAATCCTAAAAGTCTTTGTTAAAATTACGATGTTAAATAGTAAAAAATATGACCCACATAATAAATTTTGAAATAAAACATTTAAAAATTGACATTAATAAAAGTCTAGTCCGAGATTACGATGTTAACATCGTAAATTTTGGTAGAATTTTTTTTCCGTGTAGAAGTTTAAAAAAAATAAATCAAAGTTCCCGTGTATTTTAAATGGGAAATCTTTGAAATCAAATAGAAAGTACTCAGGATTGAAATTAAGAGCTAGAACTTGGCAGAAATTTTTGAGTTCAACATAAAGAACAATATTTTGCTCGGTGAACAACGAAAAACAAACTTTCGCCGGAAACGAAGCACTCTAGTATACATATATGACCCATATGAATAATATGTGTGGCAGATACACGTATGATCACGTATGAAGTATATATTATGATCAGGGATATATATATGTATGTGTGTAAATATTATTTAGCAGATAATATACTTTATTACTAAAAAATAATATTCCTACCGAGACAATTTCGCGGGCCGGCACCGAATGGCAAATAAGACATTTGAGGACGATTGTTTATTTCCTCTGTTTTAAAACGTTCAGGATCAAATACATCGGGATTTGGGTAGTATTCGGAATTGCGGTGGATGCCAGCAATAGGAATCCAAATTATTGTACCTTTGGGAATTGTTAAATTTGTACCGTAAAATTTATATGATTTTGTTGATCTTCTCAGTGTAAAATTTACTGGTGGATATTTTCTCAAAGTTTCTAGAATAAAAAATAAATGTACAAATTCTTATTTATTTATTTATTTATTTATTTATTCATTTACTTATACTCACCACAAACAACTTTATCAAGATATTCCATGGTTTCAATTCCATCATATGTAATATTGCCATCACGAGAAATTAATTCACAATTAATTTCATCTCTTAATTTATCTTGTATTTCAGAATTTAACGCCAATTCAAAAAGACAATTACTTATTGTCGATGCTGAAGTTTCATAACCAGCAACGAAAAAAATAAACAATTGAGCTGCTAAAACTGAATCTGTTATTGCTAAAAAAATAAAAAATTTGGAAAATCCAAAAGTGCACGACTCGTAATGCTCATATATTATGAAATAATAAACAACAATAAAAAAAATGGCGGGAAGTGCGAATAAATTTAAAATATATACAATTCTCTTTCATTAAAACTTGTCTTGTTTTTTATTATGTTATTATTTTTTTATAATTATAAAAGAACTTATTCAAAATATTTCGATTAATAACAAAAAAAAAATAAACGTAAATAAAAACAAAAATAAAAAAAAATTGAATTGAAAAAAAATTCAGGCCTACCAATTAGCAAAAAAAACAGCTGTTCTAGGACGGTAATGCACAAGCGCCCCTAGCGGAATAAATGTCCGTATAATGTATAGATATATCACCATCCATGTTAGTTTTACATAGATATATAGATATATAGTTATACAGCCTTTTTTATTCTTTCATTAATTGTAATTAAACGACACTGAGTTACCTAGCCATTTGCAATTGGAGACCTACAATTATTTCAAAGAATTTTTTTAAAAAAAATTTGATTCAATTACTGCATTTTTTCGCAAGTTATCGTGTATACGGGTTTCATACTTAACGGACAGGAAATTTTTTAAAACTATTTTTGATGTTTTTTCCGTTTTTATTCAACTAAATAAATTTTTGAAAAGTATGGAATTAATCTCCATTAAATTTTCTTCAAAATAGTATGCAAACCATCTTAATTCCGTAAACTAACAAGGGTATAATAATTGATTAGTTACCGAAGTGAGGCGAAAAAAAATTTTTCGATCGTAAAGCACGAACGAGTCGTGCAATATATTTCTATCATACCTCAAAAAAAGTTTGGAAAATCCAAAAGTGCACACCTCGAACGCTCATGTTACAATGAAATATATAAATTATTAATTTTCTTTTCATTTACAAAATTTTTTAATAAATATCTACACGGAAAGAACGAGATTGGACTGGGTACAATGTCGGATTGTACTGAGTCCCATCTGGTGTGAAAAAAATTTACACATTGAACCTGCTACCATCTACATTGTAGTGGCTACAATGTACATTTAACTCAGTCCAATCTGAGATTGTACTCAGTTCCATCCAAGATGGGGCTGCGTAACATGGGACTGAGTCGAATCGCGCGTGGTGGTGGCTACGATCTTACATTGTAGTCAGTCCAATCTATAGGATGGTAACCAGTCCTATGTTACCGATGGGACCTATTTAAATCTAACATTTATTCAGTTACCATGCTACATTTAACTGACTACAATGTAAGATGGGACTCAGTACCATATCACATTTATAAATTTAATGCCGTTAAAGGTTACTTTATTTGAATTTACATAATTTTATTTTTCAGTGCAGTACAAGTGTTCATGTTCATTTGCATATTTTCATCTTTTTTAATTTATATGTGTTTATTATTAGAGTAAATTATTTTCAATTTTTATTCTTTTAATTTTTAAAAGGTAAGTTGCTAAAAGTATCGAATTTTAAACAATTTAATAACGTTTTACATTATCTCAAACACTTTGTCTTCAAACTAACCATTCTTTTTTTTTATTTATTTAATTTATTTTGTATGACCCTTAAAATAATTAATGATACTGAAGTTAGCCGACGTCTAATAATTTTTGGATTTTTTTTTTGATATATTATATATATTTTATGAATTTAATATATCAAATTAATATATTAAATTCATAAAAATTCAAACTATACTTAGTAAATAAAAATTGAGAAAGTTTTAAACTTTTATTGTGCATAACCTTTTTTAATATTTAAAATATGCTTAATTATTTACGATCCTGAATTTAGCAGACAATTAAAAATTTTTTGATTTTTTTTTAACAATTAAATTTGAATAAAAAAAAAAAAAACTAAAATTATGCACATGTAGAAAATTTAAAAGACTATAAGTGCAATTTTTGGAAATATTTTTTCTTTCATAATTTCTCGCTTAAAAAAAAATCCAAAAATTTTATGATTTTATCCGGTATTACGTATAATCATATATGATCATATCTAATCAGATTTGAATTCATGTACAATTATGTGATCATATATATGGTATTGTCTGACATCATATGTTACTATGAAAAATCACATCTGATATTAACTATAGCCATATCTGATACTATATATAACCATATATGATCAATGATCATATATGATCATACATAATCACATATGATCATATCTAATCAGGTTTAAATTCATATATGATTATATATGATTATGTGTGGTTTTATCTGACACCATACGCAATCACGAAAAATCATATCTGACACCAGATATGTGACCATCTATGATCATATCTGATATTATATATATAATCATATATGATCAATGATCATATCTAATTAGGTTTGAATTCGTACATATATTATTATATATGATTCTTTATGGTTTTATCTGACATAATGTTACCATATCAAATCATATCTGATACTAGATATGTGATTATATATGATCATACATATTATATCTGATATTATATATGATCACATACGATCTCACTTGATATTATGTTTTATCATATATTCATAGCTTCTCAGGAATTAGTAGTTTTAATAAAAAAAAAAATTCACCTGTATCATAAAAATCTTGAGAATTTTCTTTCAATGCCATCAATAAATCAATAAAATCATTACGATTTTCATTAAATTTCTTCCGATACTCAATATTATCACGTGTGAGTGTGATAAAAAATTTCTGAAGCTCCCAGTCTGTAAACCACCCGCCAATAAATTTGTACAAAAATGGCGCGTATGATTTAAGTCTCAATCTTATGAAATTTTTAAGAGTTGGGTTGAAAAATCTGCGGCCCATTTTATAAAAAAGGTTGTCGTCATCGAGGAGTGCGTCGATTTTAAGACCGAATGCGCAGACCCCAATCACATCGATTGCGTATCTCTCCATTACAGCTCTCATGTCAACAACATGGCCGTCAACTGACATGAGATTTTTAATGAGAGGATCAGTACAGCCAATCAAAAGGTTGAACATTTTTTTCAATTTCATTGACGAAAATACCGGTGTTAATTGACGTCGCAATGAACGCCATCTATCTTCATCAACTAAACCGACATTTGCTGACAATGGCTCATGTTTGTCGTGATATCCTAACCCTCGATCGACGAAACTAGAAAAATCTTTTATCATGACGTCTCGAATCAGTTCTAAGTCACGTAAGATCAGAACTTTTTTAGTTCCCGCGTAAACACCGACCATACGCTCGTCGGGATACTGATCGTATATTTTTTTAGTGTAATTTCCTATTGATAATTTACCGATAAAAATTTGCATTATCGTACCGATAAAAGGAAATGGCTTTGGTCCATTTATTTTATTTAATTTCCAATAACTGTAATTTTTTATATAAAAATATAATAACAATATTGTTATTATCACTATTAACATTACGATTGCAGAAAAATCCATGATAATTGTCCGAATAAAATTTGTAATTTTATCTAAAAAAAAAATAGATTATGTACTATATTTTTTTCTAAATTATGAAAATTATATGAAAAATTTTTTAAATTCGAAAACTTAAATTATTAGAAATTTGTTTATTTTTCAAATAAGTCTAGAATAATATTACGTTTTTTTTTTTAATTTGGTTTTTAGAGGTGTGCGAATAATTCGAACTTACGAATTATTCGTTCCGAATCGAATATTAATATTCGATTCAAAATTCGAATCGAATAATTCGAAAAAATCCGAATAATTCGAAAAAAATCTAATAATTCGAAAATTTTCGAATTATTCAAAATTTTACGAATTATTCGGATTTTTTCGAATTATTCGGGAACTTTCGATTTATTCGAAAATTCGAATTATTCAATTCGAATGTCGAATCGAATATTAATATTCGATTCGATTCGATTCGAACGATATTCGCACACCCCTATTGGTTTTGTCTCGAATGTTTCCAATTTTAAAAAATATTAATTATTACGTTAAATATATATAAATAAATATATATTAGGGATGTGCGAATATTACTATTTGATTCAAAATTCGAATAGAATAATTCGAATTTTCGAATGATTAAAAAAATTCAATTTTTTTTTCGAACTATTTGAAATTCCTAAGTATACGAATTATTCGAAACTGAGGAGTATTCGAATTGTTCGACGATCCGACGTTTTCAAATTATTCGAAACTGGGAAATATTTGAATTATTTGAAAATTCAAATTTTCGAATAATTCTAGAATCCAAAATATTCGAATTATTCTTCCAGAATTTCGAATCAAATTTTACTATTCAATTCAACCTAAATATTTACCAAGCTCGAATTGTTTATACACCCCTAATATATATATATATATATATATATATATATATATATGTATATAAATATATATAATACATCTAATAATTACCTGAACAAATGCCTATAAAATGTTTTACTCTGAACACTTCAGAAGTCAAATGTGTAGTAATCTCTTTTTACGAAATCGATTGATAAGTTTTAAATATAAAATAAAATAATATATCGGAAGTGGTTGAAACAAAAAAATTTTTATTAGGTCTTAAATAAAAGAATTTAATTATGATAAAAATAAAAGCATTACAAATTGTGTATTGACGCATTACGTATATTAAATTTATAAAAGGTATCTTTTTTAGTCCCGACCTGAATAATAAAACAAGTCAAGGATCTCGGAGCATAAAAGTATATTATAGATATTAAATAAAATTACTAGTATCAAAGTATTACTTTGTTGTGTAATTATCGATAATTAGATAATATCGATATCAATAAATAAAAATTATTAGTTTATAGGAACTATATAATTTATTTTATTATTATTAATGTTTTATGCTTTAAGCAAATAATTTTATGTGTAAAAAATTGATTATTCATTCAATGAAAAATATCTATGTGACCTTTGGGGTGAGGTAAAATTAAATACTATTATTATTAGACGGTTGAACTGGGGAAAGAGCCTTAAAAATTATGTCGAACGAAAATCAGTTCAACGAATTGGATTTCATTAGGAAAAAACACTTTTTCGAAATTCTTCCGACCCCGGGAAAAAAAATTTAGATCTGTTCTGATCAAATTAGATCAGCTCAGATTAAATTTGATCATAATTTATACTGAACCAAGATCAGAGTAGATCTGATTTGATCTGTTCAGATCAAACTAGATCTGATCAGATATGACATTTTTCTTTGAGGAAAAATAGTCCAGATCTACCCTGATCAAATCTAATCAAGTCAGATCAACCTAGATCAAGTTAGATCAACCTAAATCTAGTCAGATCAAAATAGATCAATTTATGAAGTAAATATAAATAGATCTAATTGGATCTGTACGGATCACACCAGATCTGAGCTGATATAACTTTTTCTCGGGAAAAAAAGTTCAGATCTGCTCTGATCAGATTAGATCTGTACAGATTATAAAGAAATATTTCTTTACATTATATCATAATTATAAGATTAACTAGCTGAATTTTGACACATTCACCTAAATTTTGATTATTCTAAAAAGTCTATCATTAATGAAATCAATGGCTTTATTCCTATATATTTTATATTATTGTGATATATTTAATATATTTTTAATCAGGCATATCAATTTTTATTAGAATCGAAATAAAAGAACAGATCGATTTAGATCTAGCGAATTAGATCAAATTTGATCTGAGCAGATCTCAGAATGTTTTTTATTTACCTTGATCTGTTTAGATCCAAGCAGATCTATTCTGATCAGAGTAGATCTAATTTGATCTAAACAGATCTGGCCAAAATGCAGATCTGTTCAGATCTGAAACATCAGATTTAATTTGATCTGAATAGATCTAAATTCTTTTTCCCGGGACAACGTTTTTTTGTTTTTTTACTAATGAACCGATTTTGATAATTGAGGTGGCATTTGACGTGGCTTACAAAGTTTCTGTGTTGATTAGATTTTAGAATCAATCCATCGAGTAGATTACAAGTTATCAGAAAAGAACATTCTTGAAATAATTAAATTTTTTGAATATCTCCGAATACATTGTATCGATTATGCTCAATTTTTCACAAATTCTTGGAATTAATGAGCCGTTTCAAACGCCACCTCAAAAAGCCAAATCGGTGCATTCG
Source organism: Microplitis mediator (assembly GCF_029852145.1). NCBI lineage: Eukaryota > Metazoa > Arthropoda > Insecta > Hymenoptera > Braconidae > Microplitis > Microplitis mediator. The sequence continues at coordinate 22,227,918 of NC_079977.1, read as the reverse complement.
CTTAAAAGTTATAACACTTACATATACTCGGACATTCTGAAATTGGTCAGAATAGCTTCCTAGGACCTCAAAATGTCGAGATCTGTTGAAAACTCGGTTTTCGAAAATCGATCCGAAACCAATATTTTAGCGGGAAGTTAAAAAAAAAATTAATTAACACTTAAGTAAAAATTTTATTATGCTACCACTGAAAAAATTTTTTTATTATTATCACCCGAGTCAAAATATTAAACGTAAGTTGAACGTTTTAAACGTAAATTGGACGTTTTCAACGTTTTGAAAGTAAATTGAACGATTTTTTTTGTATTTTGGTTCGTAAAAAATTAGTAATTTCATGAGTTATGATAACATTAATTAATTTATTTAATATTTGTAATCACAATTTTAATAACCTTGATATCATAATATATGAAAAGATATAAGTGTTAAAGATAAAAGTATGAAACTAAAAAAATTTTTTTTTCAAAATACGAATTTTTTTATTTAAGAGCCAGAAAAGCGGACGACAAAATTTTAGAGAATTGACGTGATTATAATCCAGGAGTACAAAATCGATGAAAAAAATTTTTCGGTATGCTTATGTTTTCTTATTGTAAGTCTAAATAGGTTTTAGTTACCTTTTCGATTTATGATACTCCAATCTACGTTTTGAATAAGTTGAAAGCTGTAAAATTGAGTTTTTAATGTCCGAAACGTTCAATTTACGTTCAAAACGTTAAGAACGTTCAATTTACGTCTAATATTTCGACTCGGGGCAATACTATTTTATTTTCTTTCTTTACCTAAAAATAATTCAGCCTCTATAAATTTTTTTAAATTATTTCCCACTGATATTAAATATGTACATATTATAATAACACGCCCCTCTAAGGTGTGAAATATTTATTTATTATTCATAAATTTACTGTGAGGTGGCGGCGGTTTTTTTATAGCCTAGCCTTTATAAACAGATGTCAGAGGTAAAAATACTATTGTTTAAAGTAATACGTTGGTAAATTGAAAAAAAAAAAAAAAATCATATTAATATGGAAAAAAGGCCAATAGATTCACACCGCAAAGTTTTGGACATTGGGTTGCATTTAGCAAAGTGAATAATAATATAAAAAAAAAAACAATGTTCATATAATTTATAATTATAATTGTTTTTTACTTTTTAATTTACAGAATTTGGGGGTTATTTGAATTTAATAATGAACCGCGAGGTAGGTATATTGCGATAGTTGTGTTCCAAATTTTCAATTGGGTGATGACGACAACTCTCATTATTCTAAATACCGCTGATTTCATTGTTAATTTTGACGACCTGGGTGAAGTATCCTATAATTTGGGTTACATATTTCCAATGGTGACGGCATTTATAAAGGCTTTCACACTTGTCAAACACCAAAAATCTATTCGTAAGCTCCTTAATGATATTTATAGACCTATTGCTGATTTGAAATACTCGTCAGGTAAGTCAACATGTATATATTTCATTTAATTACTTTTTATCTTTGCACTCCTCCAACGCGATGGTATCATCATACATGGTCGAGCATTATGACGACACATGTTATCATGTATGATCATATTTGAAGCTCCATTTACTACTGCAGCTTCACCCTAGTGGATCCAAATTACGGTAAATTACCGTAAAAATGCGGTAATTTACTGTAAAATTACCGTAATTTACGGTAAAAATGACAAATTTCGATAATTCTTCCGAATACCGCAAATTACGGAATTTATACCACAATTTTACGGCAAATTTACGGTAAAATACCGCAGCATTGCCGTAAATTTTACGGTGAATTGCCGCAACTTTACTGTAAATTTACCGTAAATTACGGTAAGTCACGGAAATTTGCGGTAAGTTACGGTAGATTACCGTAATTCGGATCTGCTAGGGCAAAAATCATCAACGATCATGTATAATATAATTTCTAATTTATTTTGATCAATTATGATCATGCATGATCAATTATGACCACGCATGTTATCATGTATGATCAACGATCATATATGTTCTATTTGCTACTGCAGCTTCAAACATGATCAACCATCATGAATGATAACATTTATGATGAATTCTAAGAATGTCTAAATATACCCTATGGGTTCACACATGATCATATATGATATCACACATGATCATCTCGAAATTAATACCTGATTATTTGAATTATAACTTGAGTGTTTGGGGTGTGCACTTTTTTATGTACTAATTTTTATTTTTTTTATTTTTAATAGTATCAGTTTTCTCAAGTAAAAATTATATTTTAATATTCACAATGTTCGCAGGAAAGTTGACATAGGATGTTAATCAAAACACTAATTGTCAATTCATTGCGACGTTTCGGTCATATATTTGACTTTCATCAGGCATCTAAAATTTAATTACAAAACACATATATGTTAAAATAAGTTATACATAACCAATAAGATGTTTACATAGAAAACATATTTACATCAACACGCAGTGTTTCATTAACATCCTATGCCCACTTTCCTGCGAACTTTGTGAATATATATGAAGAATGGACGCAATGACAGATTATGAATACTAGCCCGATGAAAAAAGATTTTGTCTAATCATATATGATCATGCATAATTGTCTATATATGATCAGATCCAAAAATTGGCCAGGTCTGATCATACATAACTTGATCTGTTTATACATGATCATATATGATTATATATAATCATGCATGAACGAATATAGTCATTTTTAGAATCTCATTTAGAATATCTGTAAATTATTAATTAAGTAGTTTAATTAGAATTAATTGTCTTCATCAATATAAATGTCGGTTAAAATTAAATAAAAAAAAAAAAAAATTATTAACCATTGACTATTATTTTACTACGAGGTCACCCGTCCAATTAATGTCCCACGTCGATGCTGTTTAACTTTGGTTATCGATGGTTTGTAGTCTGATCTTCTAGTCTGTTATACACTTACAATTAAGAAACGTTTATGGCATTACTTAACTCAAATAGTCAAATTGATATATCCTACGTAAATAATGCACTTAATGATGAATTTGGTTTTGTACATAAAATACAGTAGAATTCATTAGATACATATAATCAAATCGATTTATCTATAAACATATAAATATTCGTATATTAATCGATATCGATTTATACATTTAAATTGCTGCCGAAACCTTTGAATATTTTTTAAGTATTGGGGATTTAAGTTTGATTGATAGTTGACAGAATAAAAATTAGGGCTGTACATCTAAACCGGCTTAACCGGTTAAAAAAGTTAACCAGGTTAATTAGCTGGCTAGCTCGTCAGCTTAGCTAATTTAACCGGTTAACTTCATTAGCTTCGCTAAGCAGCCAAAGGCTTATCCGGTTAAATGGTTAATTTTTTTTTTTCATCTATTCGCTACTTTATCATAGAAAATGTATAGGAAATATCAAATTTCTTTAATTTTAGACCGAAAAAGCTATAACAAAAAATTTATACTATTAGTTAAAAAAAAATCACTCCAATTTTTCGAATTATTCAATTAAAAATATATCGCGTTACTAAAGCCAAAAGGACGTATGTCAAAAAAAATTTTATTTTCGTTTTTTTCTGGATATATTTTGTTGTAACATTCCAAGTTTATCCGAAAAAAAAAATTTTTTAATACGCCTTTTTGGTTCACCAGAGCCAAAAGGGCGTATATTTTGAGATACACCTTTTTGGCATTAGTAACGCGATATATTTTTAATTAAATAATTCGAAAAATTGGAGTGAATTTTTTTTGAACTAATAGTATAAATTTTTTGTTATAGCTTTTTCGGTCTAAAATTGAAGAAATATGATATTTCCTAAACATTTTTTAAGATAAAGTAGCGAATAGATGAAAAAAAAAATTAACCATTTAACCGGTTAAGCCCTCAGCTAATTAGCCTAGCTAATTTGAGTTAACCGGTTAAGCCTTTGGCTGCTTAGCCAAGCTAACGAAGTTAACCGGTTAAATTAGCTGAGCTGACCAGCTAACCAGCTAATTAACCTGGTTAACTTTTTTAACCGGTTAGGCCGGTTTAGATGTAGAGCCCTAATAAAAATCTAATAACATTGATATTAAAAAATTGTCATATTATTTAATATATATATATATATATATATATATATATATATATATATATATATATATATATATATATTTATATTTATAGGTTTCATATCAATGAAGTCTGATCAGATTTAAACATACATAGACATATATAACTACATATAGGTTTATATCGGTCATGTCTGATCAGATCTAATTATATATGGGTTTGTATCAATCATGTCTGATCAGATCTAATCATGTATAGACTTATATATGATCATATATGGGGTTATAACAGCCAGGTATTTATTATATTAGATTATATCTAATTATATATAGACTCATATATGATCAGACCTGATCATATATAGACTTGTATATGATTATATATGGGTTCATAACAGCCAGTTATGATCAGATCTAATTATACATAGATTCATATATAATCAGATCTGATCAGATCTAATTATATATAGACTTATATATAATCAGATCTGATCATATATAGACTTATATATGGGCTCATAACAGCCAGGTATGATCAGATCTAATTATGTATGGAGTCATATATAATTATATATAATTATATATAACTTCATATATGATTATATATAATCATATATGATCATATATATGAACATATATAATCATATATGATTAGACAAAATCTTTTTTCATCGGGAGATTTTAATGGTCGAAAAATTCTAATAAAGACCCGAGTCAAACTTTAAAACGTATCTCAAGCGTCTCAGGCGTTTAAAACGGTGACACGACCGATGATCCGAGGACAATTGATCCGCGACAATTAATCCGCGACAATTGATCCTTGCGACGATTGATCCGTCGTTAAAATACGTGTAACATGAAAAATTACGCCCTTTTTCACTAATTTGTGTGTGAGTATATTTTTTATGTTACACGCACACAAAATTAGTGAAAAAAGGGCGTAATTTTTCATGTTACACGTATTTTAACGACGGATCAATCGTCGCAAGGATCAGTTGTCGCGGATTAATTGTCGCGGATCAATTGTCCTCGGATCATTTGTTACGTAACCGTTTAAAACGTATCTTGTAACGGGGTAAAAATTTAAATTTTCAACTTTAAATCAACCTGATTTCCCGCGGTTGATTAATTACCCATAGTACCCCATATGCGTTACTATTTCATCGACTTGTCGCCGGGCGCGCTAATTTAAGGGGCTCGTCCCAAAGACCCAATTAGAAAATAGGTTGGAGTGGTGGATTTTCCGATAAGGGCCGAAGGATCGCGAACTTAGTTTTGATAAGTGAGTGCACGAGGTGAAGACAGACACAGTCGGACGGACCGGCATAGACACCAGACGGGTGACGACGTACATCACTGCAGATATATATTGAGGAGTATTAAATTGTTGGAAAAACGAACGGAGTCAGACGGAAATCGGCAGGAAGGCTGCAGTAAATAAGGACGCCACGATCGCTGGAAAAATTTAAGGAGAGGTAAAGAAATCGTCGACAAGTGGCCACAATTTATTAAGTAATTAATTAATTAATAATAATTAAGTTAATTCGTGGGCAGTCGCCATTTCCGATTTCATTGTATTAAAATATAAATTCTCGGCAAGAAGGCTAGAATTCAAAATAAATTTACACGCGGTCCGTCTGATAAATTCTCGGCAAGAAGGCCAGAATTTCTTAAACATTAATTATAAATTAAAAAGTTTAATTTCTCGGCAGGAGGGTCAGAAATTATAAATAATAAATCTAATATTAAGAAGTGTATATAGTAAATTAATCAATTTAGTAATAAGAATATTATACAAATACAAAATTTAAAATATTGAAAATTGAACGAAAAGTAAAAGTGCTGTGAAAATAGTGATAACGATAAAACTATAATAAATCAAAATTAATATAAATGGAAGTCAGTTCTTGATATGAAATTTGGGTATTAACGTGAAGACTAGTTGTAATTGAATTAGAGAGAGATAGCGTCAGTCGTTGGCGTCAGTTTTTCAGCGTCACAAAATTCTTTACTCAAAAACTGATGTTTGAAAAACTGAAAGTATATAAAATTGTCGTGTTGATAAAAGTGTCGTTATTAAAATGTAACAGAAATAAAATTGTAGCGTCAGTAAATTTATAACCCTAGCAGACCTGATTTACCGTAAATTTACGGTAATTTTACCGTAAATCTACCGTAAAATACCGTAAAATTCGAGTAGATTTACCGTAAATTACGGTAAAACCACCGTAAATTCCGGTAAATCCACCGTAATTTACGGTAAATCGGTACTTTACGGTGGATTACCGTAAATTACGGCGGGTATACCGTAAATTTACCGTCGAATACGATAAATTTACCGTAAAACGGGTGGATTACCGTATTTCCGTATTTTACCGTAAAACCACCGTAAATTACGGTAAAACCACTGTAAAATACGGTAAAACCACCGTAATTTACGGTAAATCGGTACTTTACGGTGGATTACCGTAAATTACGGCGGGTATACCGTAAATTTACCGTCGAATACGATAAATTTACCGTAAAAAATTCGGGTGGATTACCGTATTTCCGTATTTTACCGTAAAACCACCGTAAATTACGGTAAAACCACCGTAAAATACGGTAAAACCACCGTAATTTACGGTAAATCGGTATTTTACGGTGGATTACCGTAATTTACGGTGGGTTTACCGTAATTTACCGTAATTTGGGTCCGTTAGGGAAATTGAAAATTACGGATAGGAATTTAGTCCAGTGGACAATTAAACAAATTTGAGATTAATTAAAAGTGTGTGTGAAGTCGTCGGTAAAATAATGATTTGTAAACGCGTGTGTGTGAGAGTGAATAAAGTCCTGGGGACTCGAGTGTTAAAACGTGTGTGTGTGTGTGTGAGAAAAATTAAGTTTCCTGTGGAAACATTTTAAAATAATAGATCCAGGGGATCTGGCAAGTTGCCAATTTGTTTTAATTAAATTTGATCCAGGGGATCAGGCCGGTGGCCAATTTCGTGAAAGTCCAGGGGACTAATTTTATTTTAATTGAAAGATCCAGGGGATCAGGCCGGTGGCTATTTCGTATAAAAGTCCAAGGGACTCATTCGTGTAGTTAATAAAAGTCCGGTGGACAAAATTTTAGTTAATTAGTTCGTAAGAAAAAGAAGTCCGGTGGACGGTTTTGTTAAAAATAGTTATAAGGAATAAAAGCCCGGTGGGCATAATTGTGATTTGTTAAATAAAAGTGAAATTATATTAATATACAATTGTGTGTTAAATAAATTTAATCCCTCAATCTCCTCACTCTTATATATTTCAACGACCCTGATTTATAAAATTAAACATCTCCGGTTCTGGAAGGCCGAGTCTTATCTTCCAGTGGCGCCCTTATTAAGATCAATTAATAAAGGGGCCAAACTTGGCAAGGTTGAGATATACCCTGTTATAATCTCAAGCGTCTTAGGCGTTTGAAGCGTATGTCGAGCGTCTCAGACGTTGTAAGCGTTATTAAAACGTTTCAGCTCAAGAACGTAATAAGTTCAATTTTGAGCGCTTAAGTATGGAATAAGCGGGAAGTTGTAGGGATGGCATTTAGGGTCAACCGTTTTCCTAATTTTTTTTCGCGTGATCCATTATGCCCCATATATCACATATTGGCCCGAAATATCATGAAAACATCATAGAGGTTTTCCACTATATAAAAAACATCAAAAGGTCGTAACTTGACGGAAAATGGAAAAAAAAAAAATTTACTTAATACCCAGTACATGACGTTTTTAATTTTAATCGGAATTAAAAAATTATTGAAAAGTTTTAAACACGCTCTTAACGCCTGATACCTCTTAAACGCGCTTCCAACGCCTGAGACGCTTAAGATACGTTTTAAATTTCGACTCGGGGAGTCAAAGATAAATTTTTAATTACAATGATTTTCTATCAATAATCATATCATACGAATTTTTATGGGCATATAAATACTTAAAATTTTTAATGCCCGAAAAGTTAATTTGTTCACTTCTTAAGCTAATTATTCAACTTAGATCTAGGAGCGTTAACAGCCGTCAGAATAGGAGTAACCTACCAAAATATGGATTTTATTATATTTATAATCGCCTGTTCATTTGTTGTGTTAACACTTGTATTGCCATTGCCAATAATATTGAAGACACGTCAATTACCAATACGTGTTGTTGTTCCATTTGATAAAGAACCGGACCCGATATTTGAATTTGTATTTGTATTTGAACTTTACGGATTATTTACCGAATGCATGTGGACTGTAATATACGACCCAATAATTATGGGATTTATAAGATGGATTGACGTTCAAGTGATTATACTAAGAGCCAACTATAGTCATTGCAATGATCTCGATATACCTCGTGCCACTTTTTCAATGGAAGAAGAAGAATACAGAACAATTAAAAACTACAAGTATTTCAGCGTAACTCCAGAACAAAGAAAAATACGTGCATTTGTACCTTTTTCATCGGAAGAAGCTAATGTTCAAAATGATTCATTTGTAAAAAGATTTAGACTTTGTGTTAAGCATCATCGTCGACTAATAAACCTTCTCGACAGATTTAACAGTACATATAGCGTTGTATTGTTTGCCCAAATATCATCAGATTGTTTATTGACATGTATTGGACTTTTTCAAATGGCTTTAGTGAGTATGATTATTTATATTTTTTTTCTAACCTCCCTGCACGGAAAGAAAATTTTACCAAAATTTACGATGTTAACATCGTAATCTCGGACTAGACTTTTATTAATGTCAATTTTTAAATGTTTTATTTCAAAATTTATTATGTGGGTTATATTTTTTACTATTTAACATCGTAATTTTAACAAAGACTTTTAGGATTAAAAATTACTGAAAAAATTACAATTTAACATCGTAAAAAAAAATAAATAAAAATTACACTTTAAAAACTATATTTAATCGTACATTTAATATTTATATTTACTTTTTAACAAAATAAATATTACAGTGCTGCCTCTGTTATAATACGATGGAAGCTATAAAAAGTACGATGTTACATCGTACTTTTTAAATAGTAACTGGGTCCTCCGCAAGTCGTTTATGTGGATCTTAAAAATAACTTATAGTGTAGGCCCTTCAGTGGCCGAGTGGTCCAAGGCGTCGGACACTTCGCACTCGAAAGGACTCGGGTTCGAATCCAACTGCCGAACGTTTATTATTTTAATCTTTTATTTAAAATTTCTCTTCAAATTTTACGATGTTACATCGTAATTTATATTAAAGAGTTTAAGACTTCGTATTATTTGTCTGAAGTATTATTTGTTAAATAAAAATTCCAACCCTACATCGTAAAAATTACGATGTGAAATGTCTAGTCCACCAATACAATAATTAATAGGACAAATTACGATGTTAGCATTGTAAATTTAACTAGAATTTTTTTTCCGTGTGGTTGAGAAATCCGATTAAACTCAATCGGATTCAATCGGGATCCTTAACCAGGGGTTCTTTATCCCCTATCATATATATATTGGAACGATGCAAAAAAGATACCACCAAATCTACCCTTACCCGCGCGCATATGGCTCATAACTTTTTGACAATATTGTAGCAGGTCAACTACCTTAAAAATATAATCCTTTATTTTACAGGCACTCAAGAGGAAAAGAAACATTTTCCGAGATGTTATTATGCTCGGATCTGGTTTGATCCATTTAGTTTATTGGTGCATTCTCGGAAATCAATTAATTGTTCAGGTATTTCAAAGATATACAAGTGACAAATCATCATTGAATTAACATTTTTCGCTGTCCCAAAAAAAATATACAGTTTTTGTGTAGAACCGTGGCTCCATCTGTTTTTAGTTAGCAAAAATCAAATTTTAAACACATCACTTTGAAACCAATTTTAACAGAAAATAGTTGTCGGCGACATTAAGGATTTATGATAAAAGGGTACCGTACTATTTATATTATAAGATATTTTGTCGGGGATGTTTTATCTGCCGAGTATTTAGTCCGGGGTTATTTTGTCTATCGGACAAAATGTCTTCGGATATTTTGTCGCGGATTTAATATCTTCGGATAACGAGTGACGGAACCGCCACACTACACGGAGAGAAAAAAATAGTTCTAATTTCTATGTAGAATGGTAACCATTACTATGTTACATAGAAACGAGGATTTTCCGGGAGTCACCGGGCAGAGTAATCCCCCCCCCCCCTATTCTACATAGTAACGGTGGCTATGCTAGCATAGGACTGATTACTAATACCTGGAATATCGTAGCACTAACGTCCAAGTTTGCCAGCCTTGGCTCAAGAGTCAATTTTTAATTTTTTTTCTTTCAAAATAGCTACTTATTTTTTTTAATTATTCAAAAATAGTTATTTATTTGCCATTTATTGAATTTTTGTTAAACTATCAATTGAAAAATTTGAAATCTGGGTAAAAAGAATCTGTGTTAACGGATGCCTGGGTAAAAGAAATCCTGTGTAATCGGATTTCTGGGTTAAAGATATTCTGGGTTATAGAATTTATGGGTGATAAAAATTCTGTGTAAAAGAATTCTGTGTAAACGGATTCTGAGTAAAACAATTCTGGGCAAACATAGATCTGAGGAATCGGATTATGGGTCACTGATGTCTACCCTTATCCAATTAACTAAATTAAAAAAAAAAAATAAGGAATGTCTAGATGTTTATTAAAAAATTTTGTAATATAAAAAAAACATTAACAATTTATTTTATTGTAATATGAGCGCTCGAGGCGTGCACTTTTGGATTTTCCAAATTTTTTATTTATTGAAATTTTCTTTTTCTTTGTATTATAAATTTTTTTCCTTCGCTATGCGATTTTATTTTGCTTTCTTTGAGCTGTATATTTTAATATATATTTTCTTCACTGCTATAACTTTTTTCTACTTTTCTTTCTCTTTTCTATATTTGTTATAAATATATAGTATATACACTAATCGAAAAAATTAAAGGATCAAAAAAAAAATTCCAAATTTTTGGGCGATTTTCAACAGGCCCTAACTTTGAGAGAAATGGTCGTACAAGAAATAAAAACAAAAGGAAATTGTAGCTCCAAGTGTCTACTTTTTGGATTAGAACTTCAAAATTTTTTACCGTCAGCGGTTTTAGAGTAATCTTAGAAAAACCAGCGACAAAAAAATTTTCAAATTAAAAAAAATTTTTTTTTTCGGTCTTCGGGCGTAGAAAAAATTTTTTTTGCTTAACCACTATGAGGATCGGATACCTTCATTATTCAGCTTTAATTTCTTTTTTTATGGACCTTGATGCGTCCACTTTTCGCCGAGATATCGGTCTTCAAATGGAAAAGGATCGTTTTGTCTTTGATTATCGATATCTCAGAAACCAATGATCGCAAAGAAAGTCAATGGTGGGTTTTAAAAACTTGAATAAACTCCCTTCAACGATTAGCCATTGCTTTTTCGAAAAAAAAATTTTTTCCTATCGTCACATGAATTTAAAAATGCAACAAAAAAAGGGCTTTTTATGGTTTTTTGGGAAATCAAGCGATGAAACGAAAATATTGTGGAAATCGATAATGTCAACTGTGCATTTTACAGTTCAATATGTCCACAAAAACCCTACAAAGATCCAGATCAATCCAACCAGCCATTTATTTGTTTCACTCGATCAAATTTTTGAAAAAATTAAAGGATCACGTTTTTTGCTCTGAAAAGCTCATAATCTTTAACAAGATGAAAACAAACATTTTTTCGGAGCTTTGTCCACAATTCTATTGCAGACAGTGCTTAAATTTCCAAAAATGAAAAAAGTTTTTTTTCGAAACAAAAATTTAAAAAAAAAAAAATTTTTTTTTAATTTAATGACTGAGAGATCAGGAAAATCACGGAATGCAGCAATGTAAACGTGTTAAAAATGATTGGGTGTTGGTTGTGTAAATTTCCTAAAGTTATCCCAAAAAAAAATTTTTTTGAAAAAATTTTTATTTCGAAAAAAAACATTTTTTCTTTTTTGGAAATTTAAGCACTGTCTACAATAAAATTGTGGACAAAGCTCCGAAAAAATGTTTGTTTTCATCTTGTTAAAGATTATGAGCTTTTCAGAGCAAAAAACGTGATCCTTTAATTTTTTCAAAAATTTGATCGAGTGAAACAAATAAATGGCTGGTTGGATTGATATGGATCTTTGTAGGGTTTTTGTGGACATATTGAACTGTAAAATGCACAGTTGACATTATCGATTTCCACAATATTTTCGTTTCAGCGCTTGATTTCCCAAAAAACCATAAAAAGCCCTTTTTTTGTTGCATTTTTAAATTCATGTGACGATAGGAAAAAATTTATTTTTCGAAAAAGCAATTGCTAATCGTTGAAGGGAGTTTATTCAAGTTTTTAAAACCTACCATTGACTTTCTGTGCGATCATTGGTTTCTGAGATATCGATAATCAAAGACAAAACGATCCTTTTCCATTTGAAGACCGATATCTCGGCGAGAAGTGGACGCATCAAGGTCCATAAAAAAAGAAATTAAAGCTGAATAATGAAGGTATCCGATCCTCATAGTGGTTAAGCAAAAAAAAATTTTTCTACGCCCGAAGACCGAAAAAAAAAATTTTTTTTAATTTGAAAATTTTTTTGTCGCTGGTTTTTCTAAGATTACTCTAAAACCGCTGACGGTAAAAAATTTTGAAGTTCTAATCCAAAAAGTAGACACTTGGAGCTACAATTTCCTTTTGTTTTTATTTCTTGTACGACCATTTCTCTCAAAGTTAGGGCCTGTTGAAAATCGCCTAAAAATTTGGAATTTTTTTTTATCCTTTAATTTTTTCCATTAGTGTATATTTATTTAATTGGTTTGATAATTTTATTTCCTGAATAAAATTATTTGAGAAATTGTCCAAGGATACTGCTGTACCTAATTTGCGACTCTTCGCTGAAACTAATCAACTGATAACCGTAAAGCAAACCGGTGCTCGGTAGAGTGATTTTGCTCTTGAAAAATTTTAAGATGCAACCATGGGGTCCGAGTCTAGGGAGGGGGAATTTGCAGCGTCTTACAAAGTATGAGATGTCCCGTTGACGGAACTTAATTTAAGTCTATGTTGATTGTGGGTGTCACCACGCATAGGAAGACCATTGAAAAATTAAGTGGGGAGCCGGAAAGAATAAGGGAATGAGAGACATGAGAAAAAGAGAACTGGTACAATGTTTTGTACAGTTTATTTGAATCTATCCTGGTTTCTCTTATGAGAAAATGGAATATTTATTCCGTAGGAATGTTCAACATTAATTTAAAAAGTTTGCGAAGTCGGACATAACAAGGCCTAAAAAAACCGAAAGGCTGACTCAATTATTGGCCAATTTTCGGTCTCTTTATTAAACATAATAAAAGTTTGGCCAACTTTTGACCTCTTCGAATAACATTCTACGACTTCAATGAGATTTTAGCTAAATTTAGGCCTCTTTGAATAAAATTCAATGGTTTCGGCGAAATTTGGCCTTTCCGGCCATATTTTTATCCGGGTTCACATGCCTCTAATATATAAGTACAGAAATTAATCATCAGCAGGTCACTGGGACTTATCCAATAATTAATATTTACATTTACCATGCATTGAAAAAACATTATTTTCACTTTTGGAATATTTTCTATTCCGAGATATCACTTTATAATTAACACAAAATTTTTTTATTATAGAATGATAAATTATGGAAATCTATGTATGCTTGCGGATGGGAAAACAATATTGGGCCTAAATCGAAGCAGCTTGTGCTGAATGGATTAATACAAGGATTGACTCCTTTGGAAATGAAGGCTGGCTATTTTTTTGTTTTCTCCATGGAAACATATTTATCGGTAATTATAAGCAGCCATCTATAGAGAAAAATTCATTTAAAAATAGATTCAGATCTAGTGAACAGCTGAATTTTTTATTGGTTGCGCGGATCTATACCAGAACGACCGTTATTTGAGTAATATAATTATTTTAGGTTATACAGAAATCTTACTCATATTTTGCACTTCTCAACACTGTGATGGACGACGAGGAATAAATAACATAGAAGTTATTAGAGTAATAATATTGGAAACGAATAATGTATTTTAATCAGGGATAGGGAGTAAAAGTTTAACTCATTTTATGATATCCTCCTCGAGCAAGCGACATGAAAAATGATGACACTATACTCACTCGTGAGTTATCCCTACTGCTGGGGTACTTTATTAAAATTTTTAATAAAGAAGTTTCAGCACAAAATTTCATTTTTAAAAATTATTTATTTGTACGTAATCATTTTAAACAATAAGTACATAATTTTAAATTCTTTTCTTCTCAACGGCACTCTCGGTGGAGAAAATAATCAGTAGAGTAATCACATATATATATATATATATATATATATATATATATATATATATATATATATATATATATATATATATATATATATATATATATATATATATATATATATATATAAGTGATTATTAACAATAATTTATAAATTTATAATACTTGTTTGTCAATGGCGTCAAATTGCCATTTCCATGTGTGATTGTAAAGAAATGGACGATGATCGTAACGGTTGTCGTCCGGCGAATAAGATTCGATGTGACAAGATGGCGTCAGTATTGTCATTTTGTGACGATTTATTGCGTAGCAACGATAAAAATGTTTAACCTAAAATAAATAAAATCTATCAGATCAGCTTGGAATTAATATATTGTCATATTTCACAATGCAGTCTTATATATGGTCTTATTTCATCATATGTAATCACATTTTATCATACACGAACATATATTATCATATGAGAGCACATCTTATCATAGGGGAGAGCTGCTGCAATTGTAACACTCAATAAAAAACTATTTAAAAAACTAACAATTCTTATTATTATTTTTTTAACTTATCCAAAATAGTAAGTCATTGATTAGATCAAACCCTAATGGACCCAAATTACGGTGAATTACGGTAAACCCACCGTAAAATACCGATTTACCGTAAATTACGGTGGATTTACCGTAAAATACGGAAATACGGTAATCCACCGTAAATTACGGTAATTCGGTAATCCACCAGAATTTTTTTATGGCCCTAGCGGATCCGAATTATGGTATCAGTGATGGGCATACTTAAGTACATTTGTATTTTAAGTACTAATTAAGTAATAAATACTTTGATATATAATAATTTTTTTTTTGTAGAGTAAAAATATGTAAGTAATTAGTATTTCGAACAAGTACTAAGTACGACATACCGAAGTACTTAGTATTTTATTTATTATCTAATTACAAATACTTTTATACTTGATACTTTTAATTTTTCCTAGTACTAAATACAATAGTATTTAGTATTTGATTATTCAACTAAATGAGAATACTTTTGTACTCATAGAACGGTTCAAGTACTAAGTACATTTGTACTGAGATTATAAGTTGCATTTAAGTACTAGATCATTGGTATTTCTAACAAAAAATAATTAAAAACTCCGAGAGTATTTTTTTGATTGATAGAAGTTAAGCCAATAATAAATTGAAACGATTCAACTTTTTAACTCTGAAAGAACTTTTTATTTAAAATTTTATCTCAATAGAAAAAAGTTTTTTTTTTTTTAAGAACCCGTAAAGAAATGATGTTATAAAATTTCATATAATCATTTTTGCACGGGTATATAAAAATGATTGATTAGATTATTGCTTGAAGCTGAAACGTAAACTGTACGCGCGCACTTATTTGAACTAAACAGTATAAATTTGACAATAATATATTAATATCATCTAATTAATAAATTTGATTATTAAAATCTTAGGAGTGCAATAGTATATTTAAAAATTATAATTTTAAGTCTCAATCGTCGTATGTAAAGTTCTGGTAGTGATAGAATAAGTAAAAATTTTTTTTTTAATAAATACTGTGGCAATTATAAGTTCTACTTACAATTATGCTTAGTACTTATATCAAATTTAAGTAAAAAGTACAATAGTCTTTAGTACTTACTTTAACTTTCAAGTACCAAGTACAATGTATTTAGTATAGATAAATCATCTTAAATACTAAGTTACAAACTATTTAGTACTTTTTCTGTTTCTGAGGATAAGTATTTTTTAGACACGTACCAATAATTAATTTGGGTTTCAAGTCAAATTTTACTTAAATACTCAGTATTTATTAAATCCTATTTTGCCCATCCCTGTATGGTATATACAGTGATTTACCGTAATTTACCGTAATTTACGGTGCCTAGCAGAATTACCGTAAATTACGGCAATCTACGGTAAATTACGAAAATCTACGGCAAATTGCCGTAATTTACGGTAATTCTGCTAGGCACCGTAAATTACGGTAAATTACTGTATTTACCGTAATTCGGATCCGCTAGGGAGTAGATTTATCGTATTCGACGTTAAATTTACGGTATACCCGCCGTAATTTACGGTAATCCACCGTAAAGTACCGATTTACCGTAAATTACGGTGGATTTACCGTAATTTACGGTGGATTTACTGTAATTTACGGTAAATCTACTCGAATTTTACGGTATTCTACGGTAGATTTACGGTGAAAATACCGTGAATTTACGGTAACTCAGGTCTGCTAGGGAAGCTTCAGTTATTAAATTTGTTCCGATATAAAAATATTGAGAATTGTTGAAAATACGCGTGAAAACTTTTTTTTGTACGCTTCACAATTTTTTTAATAGCAAATTTGTTTTCTAATGTTATAATGTGAGACTAGTATTAATACTTTAAGAGACATATCAAGAGTATTGTATAATCGAATTTTAAATCAATTTACTGATTTTTGTTATTGTAATTAGATTTTTATTAACGATTTAGCGTGAGCGTCAATTGTAGCACTTGAACGATTAGCAATTGTAACACTCAGAGTCGTGTATGGGATCTGCGCAAACTGGATGCGCCATAAATCTACTCTGGGATAGTGTAATTTTTTGATTGTTTCAATATTTATAAATGTTTAATAATTTATATTAAAGATCCCAATATATGTGGTACTATAAGTTCAAATACTTGACTTTAAGAGTTAATAAAGTATAATAGTATTTATTAAGACTGAATAATAAAAGCAATTTTTTCATTTCAATGTCGAGCTTTTGAAATCGATCAGAACCACTTTTTCCAGAGCTTGAAATTAAAATGAAAATAACTAGAAACCGATGCAGAATTTTGAAAAATTTTACTGATAATAATTTGTAGAGAATAAAATTGTTAACAAAAAAGACCTCATAAAATTTTATGATAAGTCTGATAGTTTCACCGGAAAAGTAAAAAGGTCTCCAACTTTACTTCGAGCTCTAATAACTTTTGAATAGATGGATTTATCGAAAAATGATAAGAGACCTTTTTTGTAGAGCGTTCAATTTCCTACAAAAGCATGCTTTAGTCTATTTGATCTATTGATTTGTTAACGAGGTTAAAAATACTTAAAGCTAAAAAAAAAATTTTTCCCATGTTATTTAAATGGGAAAATCGAATTTTTCAATGAGCTAGGTCTATAATCGACATAGAATTTTTTTCATGCGCGAAAAATTTGTTTTTTTGTGTTGAACAAAGGTTTTTTCCACATGCACTTAAAAAAAAAAATCTGGCTCCGAAATGAAGCACCCTAATAATTATATTCCGTCATACATGACCATACAATATTATATACTGTTTTCTATCATCATATTAAATAAAATAAAGTCATTTTTTTTCATTTAATTATGTTTGATTATTATTACCCATGTATTTAAAAAATTATTTACGACTACCCTCGCGGTTTTGCGAATGCCGTAAAAATGCCGTAAATTTTCGGCATTTATACACATGCCGTAAATTTACCGTAATAATTTGGTAATAATATGGTTATATTGGCCAGTTTTTTTTCTGTACTTATACTGTAGAGTTACCAGATTATTATAGTAAAATTACTATAAAAATGCCGAACTTTTACCAAACAAATGCCGTAAAAAAACTATAAAAATGCCGAACTTTTACCGAAAAAATGCCATATAAATACCGCAATAATGCGATAATTTTATAATAATAAAATCGTATTTTTTTGGTAATTATACCGTAGATATCCTGCGATTTTGCCAGATTTATCCTGATATAATGAAAAATTGTAAAAAATTTGGTTTTATTTTATATTTACTTCTGCGGTTAAAATCATCGAAAATGTGCAAAGTGTAAAATTTTATATTTTATTCTATTAGTTCACACATTTCTTATTGAAACAAAAGAATGTAAGTGAAAATAAGAATTCGGGAAAATTGAGGTTTTCAATTTTCTTAAGTTTGTTTGTATAGATATAAATACAATTAGTATCAACTTTCGAATAAGCGATTTGGCATAATGGTTAACAGATCAGGCTTTAAATCATTAGGACTCGGGATCGAGCCCACGAGATGGCGGGTTTTTTTTTTTTTTTTTTTTCATGACAGTTATTGTACATATAACTTTATAATTTTATATATAATTATATATAATTAAATAAAATTTTATATAATTATATATAATTTTTGTTCCAGGTAGAACGGTTTAATGCTGCAAAAATGCCGAAAATATGCTGTATAATTACGGTTTTAATGCTGTTAAAATACCGTATTTTTTCTGTTTTATTACCGTAAATATTCTGAATTTTTTTAGTAAATTTTTGGTAGTAATGCGGCAAAAAAACTGGTCAAAATAATTTGAATAATATCATATTTATGCAGTATTTATACCGTATAATTCCGGTATTATTTCGGTATTTCCAAAACCGCGAGGGTAATACTAAAATCAGAAATAGTATTATACTTTAACAACTTTTCCGAGCTCATTACTTCCGACTCGTAATAATATAATATAAGTAAATTAAATATACCTTATCAGCAACTTCTTTAGGTGTACAATTGTTCCAAAGTGGAACCAATTTGCAAAACATCGAAAATGGACCAGCGCAATGGATTTTTCTCAATTTTCCATAAGTCGACAGCTCCGAGTAGGTCATGCCCATATCAATCTCATCAAGTTGTGCCAGCTGTCCATCCATCAGTGGCTCGAGCTCAGCAGTAGCTGGGGCCTTGATAATTCCCTCCAAAGCCGTTAAATTATATTTTTTACCAAAGTACACTATGAACTTTTTTAAATCTTCTTTGGAAATTCCACCAATGGGATTAATGTCCGCGCTACTGCAGTCGTATTTTGTGAAATAACCTCTGAGTGATTCATCGACATTGCTGGAGCCTAGGACGAGCAGACCACCAGGTCGCCCGCGTACCCAGAGCATCAACTGGGCCAGCAAATACGATATCACCATACGCAAACGTGCCTGAACATTTTGCAAGGCCAAATTTTCTCTGGGCGAGCCGCCATGGACTCGGAATCGGGGGGTCAGCTTTGAAATCTGTTGGAATATTCCAAGGACCGCAGAAACTGCGGCATCGATTACTATGTTGTGATGATACGATCCTATTTGGGCGGCTAATTCACTGGCACGGACTTTTGTTTCGGCGCTGGAATTTTCCGTACCCATGTAACACGTGACCAATAAGGTGTTGCAGAGTTGCTTTGGATCTTTGGGTACGTATTCATAGTCGCCGACTATTTTCTGTACATCTGCCAGAACTTGATTGTCTGTAAATATTATTAAATAAATTTATTTCCTGTTCAAAAGGTTCTGGGTTCAAATCTCTGATGGATATTTTGTTTTTGGAAATACCTCCATTTTCGATAGCGTCAACAATCATATTACACATGGAATAAACTAAGCAAGCAGTCGATGACGAATCAACGCCACCACTGAGAGGTAAAAAAAATCCTCCCTGGCAAGAACGTCTCAAATAATCCCACATCCAGCACGCGGGCGCCATTGAAATTTCTTCATCAGCGGAATGAAACTTGAAATTGTCCTCGAGACTTTTATTCCCGGTTCCAAACTCCATTGGTTCGTTGGTCAGTTTGAAAACAACTTCATCGGCTGACAATGAAAAGTCTATTTTAACTCTTGGATACGGACTGCTGCGGGCGGCCGAATGTGTACGGGAGCGAATATTGTTTCTGTAGGTTCTAAAATATTCAAATCAGTTAATTCGTTATAATCCTCAAGCGAGACATCTTATTCATTGATAATCCAAACCTTATATCCTCAAGATCGATTGTTGCGACAGTAACTTCGACTTCAGCGAGCGAAAATTGTTTACCTGCGCTTATAATTTCCCCGTTCATAGAAATCGATGACGAGCCATTGAAAAACATGCGGCCACCATCACAGCCACGTAAATTGCTGTACATATACACGCCACCAGATTTTGCGGTTGCCGATTTAACACGATCGGTTATTATATAGGCTTTACGTATTATAAAAACAGAACCACTGGAATTAGATATTATTTCAACGCCGTCTAGTGACATATTGATGTGATTTGACGCCGGATGCCATAGCTCTTCGCATATTTCAAACCCGATACACGTGTCACGTGTCGATATCACGGCGTCACCTATCGGTACGACTGTTTGACCGGTAATTTGAGTTATTATAAGAGGTAGAAAGTAATCTTCAACAGTTCGTTCCTGTAACATTATAATTTTGCATGATTTCAATGAGGAAATTCTTGTATATGATAATATATGACCACTAGTATCTGATCAGATACATGAAATGGTATTATCTGATTGAATGTGTTCATATGTGACTATATATGACCACTTATTTCTCATTAGATACAAAAAATTGCCCTATCTGATCATATGTAACTATGTATGACGACTAATATCTGATCAGATACAAGAAATGGTATTATCTGGTCTAATATGATCATATGTGACTATATATATGACCACCAATATTTGATCAGATACAAGAAAAGATATTATCTGATCTGATATGATCATATGTGATGATATATGACTACTAGTTTCTGATCAAATACAAGATAAGGTATTATCTGATCTAATATGATCATATGTGACTATATATGGCTACTAATATCTGGTCAGATACAAGAAAAGGTATTATCTGATCTGATATGATCATTTGTGACTATATATGACTACTAGTATCTGATCAGATACAAGAAAAGGTATTATCTGATCTAATATGATCATATGTGACTATATATGACCACCGATTTCTATTTAAATACAAAAAATGTCTCTATCTGATCATATGCGATTATACGTGACCACTTATACCTGATCAAATAAAAATAATAGTCGTATCTGATAATATGTGATAACTCAGAATAAAATATTCATATATGATCACATACAATCACTAGTATCTGATCAGATACAAATAAATATGATAATATTCGATGTCATACATAATCATACAGAATCATAAAAGAGCATATACCTGATAATACTTGACCAGATATGATCATATGTGACTATATATGATCACCAATATATGATCAGATACAAGAAAAGGTATTATCTGATTGAATATGATCAAATGTGACTATAAATGACCGCTCATTTCGAATCGAATATAAAAAATGTCTTTATCTGATCATATGTGATTATATGTGACCACTTATACCTGATCAAATAAAAATAATAGTCCTATCTGATAATATGTGATAACTCAGAATAAAATATTCATATATGATCATATACAATCACTAGTATCTGATCAGATACAAATAAATATTATAATTTTTGATGTCATATATAATCATACACGATCATATAAGAGCATATATGTGATAATACTTGACTAGATATGATCATATATGACAATATCTGATTATTTTTACCCAAGTGAGTCAATTATTTTACTAACTTTGGTCCATGGAGAAAACCATCTGCTCTCACGATACATCATAGTGTCACACATTTGCATTTTTGGGCGTATCAATAAAATACGTGAATTCAAAAATGCAATACGGCAATTATATGTTACATTTTTATGCATCACTGGCATTCCAACATCGACAATAATATCTTTGCAAACACTCGACGACAATAGTGTCGCCAATACTTGCCAACTGTGATACCGAGTATCACTTTCAAAAAAATGATCCTCGCAATTGTATCCTCTGTAAATTTTTTTTTTTTTTTTTCAAATTGTCCAATTATTTTTATTATTATTACTATAAAAACAAGTAATTTATTACTCACGTTATTTCTAATTCAGGTCCACTGCGAAATTTGGCACCAGCCAATTTAGCTTTTTCAATGCTTTCTAATATTCGACGTAAGTTACCGTCAAAATCCATCGACCACTGGTTCAAAGTACTTACGGCGACTGTTACAATTCGACCCATCTTTTGTTTATTTATTTTTATCAAAATTACTAAAAGAAATTAAAAAAAAATTCGGTTAAAAAATTTTTTCTAACCTCAAAAATTAAAAAAAATTTAATTTCGCTTTAATTAAATTTCAAAAATAATAAATTCGTTAAAAAATCGTTAGATTCTCTTCGTTCACTTTTGTTACGTCAAAAAAAAATTACAAAAAAAATTAATCAGTCTAATTAAATTTATTACAGCCGTTTAAAAATTCCAGGTGACACAAAATGGCGGACGTATTTATTTTTTCATAGCGAATTTATATTAAATGCAAAATTTTATCAATTTCTAGTAAAGTTTAGATGAAAATTTGTAATATAGAACCGACATTAAGTATCACTACGTACGTTGTTAGACAGAGTGAAGTAAACTGATTGATCAATACGCGGTTACATAAAATAGTAAACATGAAATAAGAGTTCGGACGGATTAAAAAATTTCATCACGTGAAAATATGGGTAATAAATGGATTTTCTAAATAGTCAAGTTCAATTATTACAAGCTGCCTTATTTCCGGTTCATCCTATACCAGGTAATTGCTCTAAATAAATATGATTTAAATCAGCGATAATTTTTCATGAGAAAAAAATAAAATATATTAATTTACAATGGGCAGAATATTAAATAAATTTTTAAAATAATTTTTGAGGTAATGAAAAATTATAGAAATTATAAATATGAAGATATAATGCAAGAATACTTTGAATCCAAGACTGCCGAAGAAAATGCTGGTGAATAATTTTTTAAAAATACGCTAGAAATTTTTAGTGTAAAAAAGATTTTTTTTATGATCGGCATTAAAATCAGCATTTTTTTATGTGTAGAAGTGAAATTAAATGTAAAATTAAAAAATTTATTTACAGGAGGTCTTATATCATCGGAATGTATTCAAGACCGTTTTGGAATAATAAGACGTGATTTAGATTCAGTGTTGCCAATAACAACGAGTGTATACAAGTATCGTGAAGTTGACGTTCAATTGACGGATGTAGTGGCGCAGGAACCACGTTGGCCAACTGAGTGTAAAGTTTGTAAAAAAAAATAATACAAATTTATTTAATTTAGTTGGATTTTGTTTCTGCATTTGTGTCTGAGCCTTAATATGAAGATTAAAAAGCTAAAACACATATGCAAAATAAAATTCAATAAATGCCAGCGAAAAATTTTTATTGCACACCTCAAGCGTGAAAACGCTGATGGTGCTACGATCGATCTATTATTTTCGAATTATTCACTCACATTTAATTATCTCTACACTCTTTTGATGGTAATTGTTTAGAAGTGGGACTCACCCCTGTTTCAAATAGCAAAAACTCTACTGTAGACCCATGCTATACTGCACTATTTGACATAATTTTCTTATTATTTTGTGCATTGACTCTTAAGTCAACCACCAAAACTTGAATTTTTTGTAAATCTAACTTTCAAAAATATAACATGAGCGTTCAAACGTGCCCCTGTTTAGAAAGTCTCATAAAATCCAAAAGATTCTCATGAATTCCTATAGAGATTTTATAAGAATGAATGAGTTCTATGAGAAGTGATATAGTTAAGTAGAGGAGCCCGCATGGAAAAGCTATATATTGTTAAAAGTATATAAAAAAACATATGGTGAATATGTGATAAATATATAGCGGCAAAAATATCAATATTGAAAAATATATGTTTTTTACATATATTGGATTATATAATTATCATAATATATTTACTTGTATATAATGTTTTGTATTTTTCTATATATATTATCTCATATAATGCTCAATATATTCTTATCATATATGGATAGTATATATATAATTTATAAGTATAATATAATAAACTTGATATATATATCCATATATTTTGACTCATATAATTAGTGGTATATGGTCTCTATATAATTGATTATATATGAAAGAATTTATATGATTAAATATATGGTTCGCGGTATATTGGAATTATATTTTTCCAGTATATCAAAACTTATATTTTTCGCAATATATTGAAAATTTTATTTTTTAATATACTTTTTCAATTTCTACACAATTCCACAAAAAAAAAGTCAAATTCATTATTTCTTCTCCTTCTTTTCATTGACCTTATATTTACTGGCAATAACCTAAGAAAAGTAAAAAAAGTGCCATATATTTTACAATATATTGGAAACCATATATTTTGCAATATATTGGAAAACATATATAAAAAATATAAAAAATACTATATATTAATTAATATACTACTTTCAATATAATATATCAATATAAAGAAGATATATTAAAATATATATGTAAAACATACATAAAAAGTCATATATTGATAAATATATTGATAATATATTTTAGCAATATATTTTTTTTCAATATATTATCATATATTAATACGGCAAAAATATAAATACTATTTTATATATTGTACAATATATCACATTATAATATTCATATATTCTATCATA
The DNA here is from genome assembly GCF_029852145.1 of Microplitis mediator. Classification (NCBI taxonomy): domain Eukaryota; kingdom Metazoa; phylum Arthropoda; class Insecta; order Hymenoptera; family Braconidae; genus Microplitis; species Microplitis mediator. Next base: position 22,203,213 of record NC_079977.1, on the reverse strand, counting down.
TATGTTTTCACATATAAAGTTTTTTCATGCGGGAGAGGTGCTGCAATTGTAACAAAAAATTTTATTTTTTTAATGTCATTTGTTTTTTTTAAAATAGTAAACTTAAAAACTGTCAGAAAGTTATCTGATAGTATCTTTTATGTGACTGACTTAGTTAATTAGTAAAAAGTCAATGTTAACTTAGTAAAAAATCAATTTATTTAACTAAAGTCAGGGACCAAGATGGCGGCGCGCATGGGTTGCAATTGTAACTCAGTGCAGGGGCAATTGTAACACGGAACGAAATAGATATTTTTCATCAAATTGCTTTTATTATTCAGTCTTAATACATACTATTATACTTTATTAACTCAAAGTCAAGTATTTGAACTTATAGTATCACATATATTTGGATCTTTAATATAAATTATTAAACATTTATAAATATTGAAACAATCAAAAAATTACACTATCCCAGAGTAGATTTATGGCGCATCCAGTTTGCGCAGATCCCATATTCGACTCTGAGTGTTACAATTGCTAATCGTTCAAGTGCTACAATTGACGCTCACGCTAAATCGTTAATAAAAATCTAATTACAATAACAAAAATCAGTAAATTGATATAAAATTCGATTATACAATACTCTTGATATGTCTCTTAAAGTATTAATACTAGTCTCACATTATAACATTAGAAAGCAAATTTGCTATTAAAAAAATTGTGAAGCGTACAAAAAAAAGTTTTCGCGCGTATTTTCAACAATTCTCAATATTTTTATATCGGAACAAAATTAATAACTGAAACTTTGATCTAATCAATGACTTACTATTTTGGATAAGTTAAAAAAATAATAATAAGAATTTTTAGTTTTTTTAATAGTTCTTTATTGAGTGTTACAATAGCAGTACCTCTCTCCTATAGGGCCTTATACATACAGCTATAAGAATCTATCGGATTTTTCAAGCCGGGGCACTTTTGGATTATCCAAAATATTTTTTTTTTCATGGAAAAAAAAAGTTTTGATATTAATGTTTATACAATAATTATTTTATTGGTTATTATAAGGTTGTAGCTGAACGAATACGGCATATTGATTACATTCCACCAATACCAGAGCCGTATTATATACCAACTAATCGTGAACCTAAACCTAAACCAGTTAGCGATGAATTTGGTACTGTTATATTTAATTATTGTCCGACAAGTGTTACTAATTATGTGCGTATTATTTAATAACAATAAATTACATCTAATCTAATTATTAAATTTTATTAATCGATACTCGTGAGAAAAAATAATCAGATATTACCGTATAAAACAAAATATCATCAGATGTAACCGTATAGAAGTATTTATGGTCATATATAATCAGAAATACTCACATATGACCTTATGTGATCATATATGATTATATACAATCACATAGAACCAGATAGGAGCATATATAGCCAGATATACTTATATATTACTAAATTATATCATATGGAACAAAATATAATCATATATGATCATATATGACTGGATTTTATCATATATATGGTTACTTATGCTCATATATGACCATCTATAGTTACAAATAACTAAATATGATCATATCTGACCTTATATGACCAATATACGATCATATATAACTAGATTCTATCATATATGGTTACATATGACAATCTATAGTTTCAAATAACTAATTATGATCATATATGACCTTATATGATCATAGATAATCAGATACAACCATATAACATTATATATGATCATATGCAACTAGAGTTTATCATATATATGGTTACATATGCTCATATATAACCATCTGTAATTCCAAATAACTAAATATGATCATATGTGACCTTATATGATTAATATATGATCATATATATGATCCCATATGCTCATATATGACCATCTATAGTTCTAAATAACTAAATATGATCATATATGACCTTATATGATCAACATATGACCATCTATAATCAGATACAGCCATATAACTTCATATATGATCATATATAACTATATTCTATCATATATATGGTTACATATGATTATATATGTCCATCTGTAGTTCCAAATAACTAAATATGATCATATATGACCTTATATAATTAATATATGATCATATATATGGTCCCATGTGCTCATATATGACCATCTATAGTTCCAGATAAGTAAATATGATCATATATGACCTTATCTGAACATTTATACTGAATCAGGCTGAAACTCATCCATGATCATATAAGATCATTTTTGATTTTATATCTGATCATATTTATACATATATCTGACTGTTTTTCCCGGGTATCAAAATTTTAGTCAGATAAACGAAAAACGATGTAGTTTTTAAATCAATAATTATTTTACAGTTTAGTAGATCTTGTATCGGTGGTACGTCAATCGATTCAGTATCATCATATCTAGTTGACATTGATGACAATAATGATTTACAATTTGAATCACGTTTCGAGTCTGGTAATCTAGGAAAAGTTATTAAAATAACTGATACTTATTACCAATTATATTTACGCAAAGATCTCTACACTCAACGTCACATGCAGTGGTTTTACTTTAGAATTTCTAATACTCGCAGTCGTACGATTTATCGACTGTCAATAGTTAATTTCTGCAAAGAAGACAGCCTTTATAATGAAGGACTCAAACCGTTGCTGTATTCCCTTAAAGACGCAAATCTTCATGCCGTAGGATGGAGGCGCTGCGGCGAAAATATAAGTTACTACAAAAATGACTCGTCGTAAGTTCAGTAAAGTCATGAAAAAAAAATTACGATGACTTTTATATAAATTTTTATCATGTCTAGGGATGAAGAACGTGAAAAACACACATTAACTTTCAATATAACTTTCCCACATGACCAGGACACGGTTTATTTAGCACATTGTTATCCATACACGTACAGCGATTTGCAGGAATATTTGTCAAAATTATCTAGCGATCCTGTTAAAATAAAGTTCACAAAACTACGGCTCCTTTGTCGTACACTGGCGGGTAATTGTGTTCATTACTTGACAATAACAGCACCAAATAATAATGATGAGGGTAAAAAAAAGAAGGGTATTGTTATAACGGCACGTGTACATCCTGGTGAGACTCCTTCAAGTTGGATGATGAAAGGAATAATTGATTTTTTGACTGGCGAATCAAATCAGGCACGAGTAAGTTCATTTTAGTTACGCCTTTATTTTATTTATTGGCAGCCGAGTGGAAGGGGACCGCTAGCGCAAGGTAAGAGGGGATTGAGGCGGAGTAGTGGGGGTAAGAGAACTGGCAGTCGGCGGACGGACGAAGTTGAGGTAACATCGTCCAGAAATGAAGATTCTTGCTTTGTACTGGCGGTTAACTATCAGGAAGATGTTTTACAGATAAAAATTAAATGTTTTTGATGTTGCAGGAACTAAGAGAGAGATTTATCTTCAAATTAGTGCCGATGTTGAATCCAGATGGCGTGATTGTCGGCAATAATAGATGCTCTCTGAGTGGAAAAGACTTGAATCGTCAGTACCGTACAGTAATGCGGGAAAGTTATCCATCTGTTTGGCACACGAAGCTGATGATTCGCCGTCTGATGGAAGAATGTGGGATCGCGATGTACTGCGACTTGCATGCGCACTCGCGAAAGCACAATATTTTTATCTACGGATGTGAGAGCAAACGTGCAAATTGCTATGGAAAATTGGCTGAACAAATTTTCCCGCTTATGCTACACAAAAATGCTGCGGATAAATTTTCATTCGAAAATTGTAAGTTTTATATCGAAAAGGGAAAAGAGGGCACTAGTCGCGTTGTCGTTTGGCTGATGGGCATTCAGAACAGCTACACAATGGAGGCTTCTATGGGCGGGTCGAAATTAGGTTCACGCAGCGGAACTCATTTTTCGGCTCAAGATTATGAACAAATTGGAAAGGCCTTTTGTGAAACTCTTATAGACTTTTCGGATGACGATCCTATGAAGGTGAAAATTTAATTTTTCCTAATAATTTGTTCAATAAATTTGAATATTTTGTTCTTAGGAAAAATTGCGTAGTAAAATATTATTACGGCTGATCAAAGAAGGATCGAGTGCCGACGAGCCGACGAATATAAATCTTACAGACTACTCGAGGTAGGGAAAGACCCTCAGCGAATAGTTTATGAGATTTTAAATAAATAAATAAATTTTTTAGCGACGAGGGGGACGACAGCGAGAGTTCAGAAGAAGAAAAAATTCATTTAAACAAAATATATAACGAAAATGATAATTTTTACGAGGATCGAAAACAAACTAAATATATGTGCGTTCCACCTCCGTCTCCTCAGATTACGAAACCGCAAGCTCTTAATAAATTTAAAAAAATACGATCGAAAGCTCAATTACGTGAGAGCCATCGCGTTAAAAGAAAACATATGGTAATTTATTCAAGGGATTTTATATCGATTAATAGATTGACTGATGATTAATCATTAACAGAATCGTCGGGCATTGGATTTACCATCAACGGATCCTGGGAGCGATATGTGCTGCGATTTAATCGAGGATGAATTTAATACCCAGGAAACTAAAGTACGGAAAGAATCCGCGGTTACGATTACGACAGAGTTTGCTACCAAAAAATTAACTGATGACTTGCCAATACGAGGGAATCCATCACCATTTCTTGATGATTTACTTGATGACAAATCAGTGAAATTGCGATTACGAAGCCCTCGGCCTAGGTAATGAAACTGGGTTACTAAAAGTTAAATTATGAATAAACTATCAGAGATACGATAAAATTATATCAGACCAAATTTGTAGAGAATTAAATTTCCTATAGAAATGATTCTGGGTAATTTTTATGTAAACTCATTAGTTTAGACAGAAATTTAGTTTTAAATTAGCGAAGAGGTTGTAACTGATTTTTCAGATCGATACGACATCTATCGCCGGTATTTTTACGAAATAATGAGATACAGATGAAACTGACGTCTTTGAAGCAGCAAATATGGACGACAGGTGTCTTGACGAATCAGGATGTTGATAATTTATTTGAAAAAAATATAATTGATAGTGAGCTGTCTGAATTTTCGTTGGCTAATAATGAGAGCGAAGCTGTACTCAAGTAATTATTTTATTCTTTAATTATTTTAGGTGGGAAATTGTGTAGGGGCATCACGAGCCTTAGGCTAATGCTGCCAACACGATAATTAAATTTATTTTTACTGAAAGTGGGCTAAAGAATAATGAGAAAATTATAATTTAACTCTAAAGATAACTTTTTACACTTTCTAAGGTGTGTTGGCATCGCAAGCCTTAGGCTAATGCTGCCAAAGTAACCTTAAAACTCTTGTTACTTTGTTAGCATGATAGAAATTTTTAAACGGAAGTTGTAATAAGAATTTTAATATTTGTTAGCGTCACAAGCCTAAGGCCAGTGCTGCCAACACGAAAGTTAAACTGTTAGTGCTGATATTGGGATAAAATGTAACAAAAGAAGTTTAATAAAAGTCTATACAAAATTTTTTAAGCCTTCCTAGGGATGTTGGCATTATGAGCCATAGGCTAATGCTGCCAATATAACCTTAAAACTCTTGTACATTGTTAGCATGATAGAAATTTTTCACAAGAAGTTGTAATAAATAATTTTAATGTTTGTTGGCGTCACAAGCCTAAGGCCAGTGCTGCCAACACGAAATCCAGACTGTTGCTGCTGATAGCGGGATAAAATGTAACGAAAGGAGTTTAATAATATTCCATACAAAAATTTTTAAACCTTCTTATGGATGTTGGCATCATGAGCCTTAGGCTAATGCTGCCAACACATGATTTCAACTTTTTTTTTACTGATCTCGAAGTAAAGAATATCACCAAATTATAACTGGACTCGATAGATATAAATTTATGAGCTTATAAAGTAGGTTGGCATTATCAGCCTAAGGCTACTGCTACCAACACAGAAGTTAAAATCTCTTTTCTGAGTTTGCTTAGTAGAAATTAATATCAGAAACTTAGTAAAGAAGCTTTTGAAGTCTATTGGCATCAAAATCCGAAGGCTAGTGTTGCCAACGCAAGACTCAAACTATTGAAATTTTAGTAACAAAGTAAAAAAAATTTTTGTTGCAGATTATGTTCAAAAAAATTAAAGTCACTAGAGTATGCGAATAAATTAGAAGCAAAAAAATTAAAAAAATTGACAAAAAAATCAACGACTAAAAGCGATAGAGCAGATGAAAAAAAATCTAGTGATAAAAAAAAATCTAAACGTAATAAGACTGAAAATTTTAATTCTGCTGAAAATCTAGCGCCTAAAAAAACTGATTCATTGGATGGGCTAAAATTATTTGGAATAGCGAAATTACCTAAAGCACAAAAAATAAATAATAATAAGCAAGACTCGCGGAATAAATTTCGCAAGACTGGACTAGTTGCAAGCACGGCTGTTCATGTAGCGAAGGTTAAAAGTAAATCGTCAGAAATAACAACTGATTTGGGAGGTAAAAATTCAAGTTCAAGTTCTGATGAAGTTTTGGTTCCAATCTCAACTGCCGCTAGACCAAAAACAGGCCGTAAAAAACTAAATGAAAGACGTAAACTTCATGCTTTTAGTGCAAATGTTCTGTTAATTAGTTCGAGTAAGAATCGTGACAAATAAATCGATTTATTAAACGGAGTTGATAGTTTCAGATAATTTAAAATTAATATTATAATTGAATGCGCAATTTTTAAATTTTTAATTCACGAGCTGTTGAAAATACAACTGATTAAATTTTTTATAGAACTAATACTTATATCTTGTAGCTATCAGTTGTGGGTTCTCATTCAAGAGGAAATTTGATCGAAAGTATCTAAAAGTTAGAATTAGAGCGATGAATTTAATAGCCTACATGGAAAATTGATTTTAAATAATTTTTTATATATTTGAATCTGGTTAAAAATCTATTGAAGCAAAACTAGGCTTGTTGGTACTCTTTCCAGAGGATTTTTGATACAGAACCCCTAGGAAGTTGACCGGAAGTCGTAACTCTAGTAGTTTCTAAGATCAATGAATTTATAGAATTTTCATTTCCGGTTAAAAATCTATTGAAACAAAACTAGGCTTGTTGGTACTCATTCCAGAGGATTTTTGATACTGAACCCCTAAGAAGTTGACCGGAAGTCGTAACTCTAGTAGTTTCTAAGATCAATGAATTTATAGAATTTTCATTTCCGGTTAAAAATCTATTGAAACAAAACTAGGCTTGTTGGTACTCATTCCAGAGGATTTTTGATACAGAACCCCTTGGAAGTAGACCGGAAGTCGTAACGCTAGTAGCTTCGAAGATAAAAGAATTTCTAAAATTTTTATTTCCGGTTAAAAATCCATCAAAGCAAAACTAGGCTTGTTGGTACTCATTCCAGAGGATTTTTGATACAGAAGCCCTAGGAAGTTGACCGGAAGTCGTAACTCTAGTAGCTTCGAAGATAAAAGAATTTCTAAAATTTTCATTTCCGGTTAAAAATCTATTGAAGCAAACCTAGGCTTGTTGGTACTCATTCCAGAGGATTTTTTATGCAGAACCTTCAGAAAGTTGACTGAAAGTCGTTACTTTAATAGTTTAGAAAATAAATTAATTTTTAGGAATTTAAAAAAATTTGATTTCCGGTCAAAAATTAATGGAAGCAAACCTAGACTTGTTGGTACTCATTTTAAAGGAAATTTAATGCCTAACACACAGGAAATAATTTTCCAAAAATATTTTTAAAAATTAATAATTAAAATTAAAAAAATTTCCTGGTTTTGAATTTGAAATTTAAAAAATTGTGTATTCAATTATTTTAATAAATTTATAAAAATTAGCATTAGCTAAAATTTTGTTATAAAAAAGAAAACACTGCCTGTCATTACGACAAATAAAGAATTAAAAAAAATGCATTTGCTTTTTTTGATTAAAAAGTTCAAATAAAATTTGCTTAAATAAATATTTATTCAGAGGTTAGAGTATTGAAGATAAAAAAATTAATTGCAACAAAAATTATTCTACTATACTCACAATCATAAATCACTCTTCGACACTAACCAAACACAATTAGTTATTTCAGTATTAATTTTGAATAAAATCAAATAATCAAGAGATAATTGACCAACTGAAATAAAAAATAAACAAAGACAAAAAATGAAAATATTATTATACCGGCAAAATAGCTCGACTCCTTAACAGCCTTAACACGTACTCAGTCAGAGTGAATGTGGGAACAACTAAAAACAACCTTGGGTCAAAAAATTTGAACTGTGGCGCCATCTGTGATTTTACTTCGTACTAATAACTGTGGGCTGCAACCAGAATTTTTTCTTCCAATATAAATCTACATATTCACACTTGGAATTACGATTGGGCCTAAACTACAGGGCGTAGAAAAAAGTTGTCAGAAGCAATTTTGTAGGAAATTTAATTTGCTACAAAAAAGGATTCTATTAATTTTTGCGTAAATTCAATAGTTACAGCGTAATTAGTATTTTTAGTAATGGAAGTAATGAAAATGGCTAGAATAATACAAATTATAGTTTTCAAACTTTGATTTCTATTTTTGGGAAAACTATTATAGATACGAGAAAAATTAATCAATAAAATTTTTTAGGAAATTTAATTTGCTACGAAAAAGGATTCTATTAATTTTTGCGTAAATTCAATAGTTACAGCGTAATTAGTATTTTTAGTAATGGAAGTTATAAAAATTGCTAGAATAATACAAATTATAGTTTTCGAACTTTGATTTCTATTTTTGGGAAAACTATAACAGATGCGAGAAAAATTAATCAATAAAATTTTTTAGAAAATTTAATTTGCTACAAAAAAGGATTCTATTAATTTTTGCGTAAATTCAATAGTTACAGCGTAATTAGTATTTTTAGTAATGGAAGTAATGAAAATGGCTAGAATAATACAAATTATAGTTTTCAAACTTTGATTTCTATTTTTGGGAAAACTATTATAGATACGAGAAAAATTAATCAATAAAATTTTTTAGGAAATTTAATTTGCTACGAAAAAGGATTCTGTCAATTTTCGCACTAATTCAATAGTTTAGGCAGAATTATCATTTCAAATAATCAACAGATTTGCATAAAAAATTCCAATAATTTAAATTTTTTAGTTCATAAAATTCAAATTCCCACGCAACCATCAAAGATACAGTAAAAATGATAAGAAACAAATATGTTCAGCATAAAATTATCTAAAAAAAAGTTCCTTACAACTTTTTCATCAAATCAAAACCCTGCCGAGTATCCTTCCCAATAATTCTCCTATTTCAAAAATTCAAATTTTCCCGCCATCTCCCTAGATAACACGAACGTCTTGCTCACTACCGATCATACTGTCAACTCTCTTACCGATCTGAAAAAAAATTTTCCAAAAAAACTTTTCCACAAAATTTTCTTTTCTTTTTTATTCAAAAATTAAAAAAAACGCATTATTGTTTTTTACTACCGATCGCTATCGAATCGAATCGATCGTATCGAAATCGTGCAGACCTCGAGGCTCGAATCTCGACCCATTCGACCTATCGAAGAGCAACGTGTCGATAAGTGCCAAACCCAACTTCAGTTGATCACGGAATTTTTTCGTGGGCGATTCACTATTTAGGAATTAATTTTTTTTTATACATTAACTTTATAGTAAATATATAAATATATAAATAATAATAATAAATATTATTATTATTGCAATGGATTTTTAATACTTTTTTGATATTAAATGCTTTTTATAACAATTATATATAATAATAATAATAAAAATAATAATAATAATAAATTATAGTAACTAGTGTGTCAATATGGTAAAAAAAAAAAATATTCTATAAAAAAAAAAATGAAATAACGAATAAATGAAATTATAATAATTCATTACTGTGTTGCAATAACAGTAAAATGAAAGTTGTTTTTATAATTTAGACATTTATTGTTGTTACAATACGTATATATTATTTATTTGAATAAATAAATTAATTAGAAAAGTAATTATTATTTTTTTTTAAAATGTCAAAATATTCAAAACATCGCGATCAAAAAATAAATCGCAGTTACAAAATTTATGGAATTTTATCGTGATAATTTTAAATAAAGTCTTCCTGTAGTTTTTTAAATAATTTTTTTATAAATAGTGAAATGAGCTGGAAGTGTATTGTCATTGTATTGACGATTGAGGTAAGTGATAGTTATTTTTTAATTTATTTTAGTTAAGGCCAAACCTGTACTTTCTCTGGTTATCTTAATAGTGGGCGGAGATTAACTGGATAATTTTTGGGAAAACTACTGGGGATAGAGTTTCGTTTTTCGGTTCAAAATGTCACATTTTTGATGCCCTTTTGGCAGAGTACCCACAAGACTAGGTTTGCTTTAGTAAAAATTTTGGAAATTTTCATTTTTCGAAAATTATCAGTTTTTTTTTAATATTTAGAAGACTTAACACTTTTTTTATGCTCTACGAATTATTTACGTCCGTTTTTCCGTGAATAATCAATTATTTAATAAAATACGAAGGATATTAAAAGTTCATATTTTTCGAAAACTATCAAAGTTAGAATTTTTATTTTTGTTTCGAAATGTTACTTTTTTAGAGCCCTTTTGAAAGAGTACCCACATGATCATGTTTGCTTTGGTCATTTTTCGAGAATCCAACCTGGGGATGATAAAAAAATTTCTCCTCAAAAACTTACTATTTAATGTCCCTTGTAAATTTTTTCTGTAAAATATTTTTTAAAAGGCTCATTAGCTTAAGGTTCACTAGTTTAAGTTATTTTCCCAATATCCCCGCCTCAGTTAACAAAATAATTGATAAATCCTGACATTCTAGGTCTGGTCATCAAACTCAGCAGACCTGGCAATAGAAATCCCTGGGAATCTGACCCAACACGGCACATGGTACCGTTTGGACTACAACCCACCAGTTGGGGACCCACCACCCAATACCCGGATCCCCGCTGTAGACATCGGAGACGTGATAAAGTTTCAAAACGGCCTACCGGGAACTAAATACGAGTTCTGGTTGTATTACAACAATGGAACCTTGCATGACTGGTTAACATGGACCGCGTCTATAACGACAGCACCCGACCCACCATCAAACCTGACTGTCCTAGTCAGGAACGGCAAGACCGCGATCGTCTACTGGTCGCCTCCCGCGCAAGGCAACTACTCGGGCTTCCGAATGCGCGTCCAAAGCTTCAACGACGCGACAAATCCTCCATCCACAACTCGTACTAGCGTAATTTCTGCAGACGCGATTCCTTATACCCTTCGCGATCTGACCCCCGGTGCCACGTACTCGCTCCAGCTCTTTACCGTACTCGAGGCCAAAGAGAGTGTCGCCTACACCAGTCGTAATTTTACCACCAAACCCAACACTCCAGGCAAATTCATCGTCTGGTTCCGTAATGAAACGACTTTGCTAGTACTTTGGCAGCCACCTTACCCTGCTGGGATCTACACCCACTACAAGGTGAGCATCGAGCCACCAGATGCAATCGAATCAGTATTTTACGTTGAGAAAGAAGGCGAGCCACCTGGACCAGCTCAGGCGGCATTCAAAGATCTGGTGCCTGGTCGCGCTTACAACATCTCCGTCCAAACGGTCTCTGAAGACGAGACGTCTGCGCCCACTACTGCTCAATATCGGACTGTACCTCTAAGGCCACTTAATGTTACATTTGATCGTTCTTCCATTACCTCCAGTAGCTTTCGTGTCTTCTGGAGTCCACCTAATGGCTCGTCTGAGTTCGATAAGTACCAGGTGTCATTAGGCAGCAATAGACGTTTTCCTCCAGTTACGCGGAATCGCTACGAAGAAGACAGCACCATGTGGGAGTTTAATGATCTAGAAGCTGGTAAATCCTACCAAGTTGTTGTCAAAACCGTTTCCGGCAAAGTCACCAGCTGGCCAGCGAGTGGTGACATCACATTGAAACCACTTCCAGTCCGTGATCTGCGTGCTAGCATTGACGAGCGTATGCTTGAAGTTTCTTGGCGACCTGACAATGCCAGCACTCAGGACAGCTATCGGCTAGAGTATCATGAAGTTGACTCGACCTCCATTACCGGTGACAGCAACACACTGACTATTGAAAAAACTCGCGTTGTCCTGGAAGCGCTACTACCTGGTAGGAATTACACGATAATAGTCGCAGCGATCTCCAACAAAGTCGAGTCTAATGAAACGATAATTTACCAGGTGACGAGGCCTTCGAGTCCGATCATCGAAGACCTCAAGTCCATTGAACGTGGACTGAATATCTCGTGGAAGAGTGACGTTAACTCACGGCAAGAAAAGTTCGAAATAACTCACACGCGAAATGATACCGGGGAAAGCGCAACCACGTTGACGACCGAGTCCCATATTATCCTGGAAGATCTGTACCCTGGAGCGGGGTACGAGGTGAAGGTCTTTGCGATCAGTCACGGTCTTAAGAGCGAACCCCATGACTATTTCCAAGCGGTCTTGCCCCATCCACCCCAGCATTTGAGAATCGATCGCGTTGATCAGCATAACAAGTCAGTATTTGTGCACTGGAGTCCACCAATCAGTTCGCTCTTCAGTGAGTACACCATCAGATACCGCACTGAAGACGAGCCTCACTGGACCAGGCTGCCTAGTGTCCGTAGAACCGAAGCAGAGGTTACAGAAATGACTCCCGGAGAACGATACACCATCCAAGTCAACACAGTGAGCTTTGGCGTTGAAAGCCTCTACCCGCTGCAAGTAAACCACACCGTAGCACCCAACCCCGTGGTCAATATCACCCCCGTCATTGATTCGACCAACGTTACCCTCGAGTTCGTCCGTCCTGCAGGCAGAATTGAGCTCTTCATCATCACATGGTGGCCTACGGACAATCTGTCAGACGTCAGGTCCAAGAACGTCACCGGGCTGGACGATGAGTCCGAGCACGACCTAGAGGAGAAGACCGAGAGGTTCGTAGTCGAGGGCCTTATGCCAGGTGCCGAGTACTCTTTCTCTATCATTACGACATCCTACGAGCTGTTTAGCGACGTAACCAATATTACAAGTCGCACGATGCCCCTGATTCAGTCTGAGGTCGTGATCGTTGTCGACCGTGACGTTGTCAATGTCCTGGCGCTACGTTACACTCCAACGCCGATTCTATCGTCACGGTTCGATCTCTACAGGTTCCGTATCAGTGACGAAGTGAACACGACCACGGAAAAGCTGGTTGATGATAGCGATACCAAGGTGACCTTCACTAATTTGACAGCTGGTAGGCTTTACAACGTAACTGCCTGGACCGTGAGCCATGGGGTTGCTAGTCGGCCGCTCTACCGCCAGGATCGTCTTTATCCTCAACCAATAATGGCAATCCAGGCCGTAGAAATAAACGCCACGTGGATCAGTCTCACTTGGGATGTTCCCACTGGGGAATTCGACGCTTTCGAAGTCCAGTTCATCAACAGTGAAGGCGTTCTCGTGCAGAACATCACCACGGACAACCATATCACCATAAAAGACCTACATCCTTGGCGTAACTACACGTTCACTCTGGTAGTCTGTTCCGGTCATCAATCTAACCATCATCTGAGACGGTCTCATCCAGTAAGCGCGAGTTTTACCACCAGCGAATCATTCCCCGGTCGCGTAGAGAAGTTCGATCCCACGGACATACAGCCCAGTGACATCAGCTTCCAGTGGCACTTGTCTGCTGCGGAATTTAATGGCGTCATCACTAAATTCACTATCACCTACCAATTGGACGGGTCCAAGCACACTCAGGCCAAGGACTTCAAGGCCACGGAATCTCGAGGCGTCATCAAAGGATTGATACCCGGTAAAACGTATGCTTTTAGCATCCAGGCAAAGACCAAAGTTGGCTACGGCCCGGAAACTGTTTGGAGACAGAAGATGCCCATTTTGGCCCCACCTAAACCACCCACTCAGGTCGTGCCAACTGAAGTCTGCCGGACCAGTACCACGATTCAGATTAGATTCAGAAAGAATTACTTCAGCGAGCAGCATGGGTCCGTTATTGCCTACACGGTCATTGTGGCGGAAGATGACAGCAAGAATGCTTCCGGTTTAGAGATGCCCAGTTGGAGGGACGTTCAGGCCTACAGTATTTGGCCTCCCTACCAGGTAAGTCCTGATCATTGCATGCAGGAACCAGATCAGGTTCCCATTCCTACCAGGTCTTCCCAGAATGTTTTCACCCTCGTGACCTAATTTTGTATTCAAGGTCATGGAGCCTTACTACCCATTCAAAAACAGTTCAGTTGAGGACTTTACAATAGGGACCGAAAACTGTGACCTCAAATTAGTTGGTTACTGCAATGGACCTTTGAAATCTGGGTCTACTTATCGGGTCAAAGTCCGCGCATTCACGGCACCCGATAAATTTACCGACACCAGTTACAGCTTCGCTATACAAACTGGTAAGTTATTGATGATGGCCATCGATCATCAATCATCAGTAGAATTATAAATAAATTAATGACTAATTTAAGGCTTTGCTTTTTAATGTCTGTAAAGAAGGATTGCTGCTAATGGCAGCCGGTGAGCTTACATATATATTTAGATACTTAATGACAATTACTGATGATGTCTTTGTCTTTGGGTTGTATTGAACAGATAAGGACAATACGGCGATTATTGTGGGTGTTACTGTGCCAATTGTTTTGCTGTTGACGTTACTGGGGATCGGGTTGCTGGTAAGGAGACACAGGAACCAGCTGAGGAAGATCGCCGAGCCTAGAGGAGGGGGTCCAACGGATAATTTGTCATTGCCGGATAGTGTCATCGAGACTAGGTGAGTGTAGGGAACCTGGTGTTGTGGGTACTCGTTTCAGAGTAAATTCGATGGAGATCACGAAAATAATTGAGCCAAGTCTCCAAAGTCGATCGGTTTGAAAAAAAATTAACTGGCTACAGATTTGGTTTTTGGTTGCATGTGAAAGTTTGGCTTGTTGGTACTCGTTTTAAAGGAAAATTAATGAGGAACACGTAAAATATGTTGAAGAACCTGTTCCTCCATTAATTTTCAAAAAACATAATTTTGGAATTTTGAAAATTTTTTTGAACCGAACCTAGTCTTGTGGGTACTCGTTCCAGAGGGAACTTCACGAGGATCATTTTACCCCACAATTACAGCCTAGATCTCCAAAACTTCTAGACTTCTTTTCTTTTTCCAGCCGACCAGTGAGAATAGAAAACTTCGCCGAGCACTACAGAATAATGTCAGCAGATTCGGACTTCCGGTTCTCCGAAGAGTTTGAGGAACTGAAACATGTCGGCCGTGACCAGCCGTGCACTGCAGCGGACTTGCCATGCAATCGTCCGAAGAATCGTTTCACCAACATCCTGCCCTACGACCACAGCCGCTTCAAACTCCAGCCCGTCGACGACGAAGAGGGTTCCGATTACATAAACGCAAACTACGTGCCGGGCCACAATTCTCCACGTGAATTCATCGTCACCCAAGGGCCGCTGCACGCGACTCGCGACGACTTCTGGCGCATGGTCTGGGAGAGTAACAGTCGTGCTATCGTCATGCTGACGAGATGTTTCGAGAAGGGAAGAGATAAATGCGACCACTACTGGCCCATGGACACAGGACCTGTTTATTATGGCGATATATCTGTTACTATACTCAATGAAACACGTTATCCTGATTGGAGTATCACCGAATTTATGCTCTGTCGTGTAAGTTAAGATTTTGATTTATTGAAAAATCTATTGAAGCAAACCTAGGCTTGTTGGTACTCATTCCAGAGGATTTTTGATACAGAACCTCTAGGAATTTGACCGGAAGTTGTAACTCTGATAGTTTCTAAAATACACAAATTTTGAGAATTTTCATTTCCGGTTAAAAATCTATCGAAGCAAACCTAGGCATGTTGGTACTCATTCCAGAGGATTTTTGATACAGAACCTCTAGGAAGTTGACCGGAAGTCGTAACTCTGATAGTATCTAAAATAAATAAATTTTTAGAATTTTCATTTCCGGTTAAAAATCTATCGAAGCAAACCTAGGCTTGTTGGTACTCTTTCCAGAGGATTTTTGATACATAACCTCTAGGAAGTTGACCGGAAGTTGTAACTTTGATAGTTTCTAAAATAAAAGAATTTTTAGAATTTTCATTTCCGGTTAAAAATCTATCGAAGCAAACCTAGGCTTGTTGGTACTCATTCCAGAGGATTTTTGATACAGAATCTCTAGAAAGTTGACTGGAAGTTGTAACTCCGATAGTTTCTAAAATGAATGAATTTTTAGAATTTTCATTTCCGGTTAAAAATCTATCGTATCAAACCTAGGCTTGTTGGTACTCATTCCAGAGGATTTTTGATACAGAACCTCTAGGAAGTTGACCGGAAGTCGTAACTCTGATAGTATCTAAAATAAATAAATTTTTGGAATTTTCATTTCCGGTTAAAAATCTATCGAAGCAAACCTAGGCTTGTTGGTACTCATTCCAGAGGATTTTTGATACAGAATCTTCATATACTTGACCGGAAGTCATAACTTCAATAGTTTAGAGAATAAATGAATTTTTAATAATAGAGCTTCAAATTTCTAATGAACTTTTTTTCTTTATTAAATAGGGTGACGTCAAAAGAGTGATCCAGCACTTCCATTTCACAACTTGGCCCGATTTCGGAGTTCCTAGTCCGCCCCAAACTCTCGCGCGGTTCGTGCGAGCGTTCCGTGAGCGAGTGAGACCCGATCAGCGGCCGATCGTCGTCCACTGCAGTGCCGGCGTAGGTCGGAGCGGTACTTTTATAACTCTCGACCGTATTCTACAGCAGATCCAGGTCTCCGATTACGTCGATATCTTTGGGATCGTCTGGATAATGCGGAAAGAGCGGGTATGGATGGTACAAACAGAGCAACAGTACATTTGCATACATCAGTGTCTGCTTGCGGTTCTCGAGGGCCAAGACACTACGGGACCACCAAGAGAAATTCACGACAATGCCGGTTTCGAAGGTAATTTTTATTTTATTTTTTTTTTTTTTAATGAAATTATTAATGCAAGGTGGTGGTAATTAATGTATTAATAAGTTAAAGTATTACTATTTTGTATGTGTTGCAATTGTATATAGAAAAAAATCGGTCACTGGAAAATTCGGTGAATCAAGATGAGAAGGAAAGGTGATGGTCTTGTTATCAAGACGATTATTATTATGGAATTTATTTATTATGTGGGTAATTGCTTATCTAATTCTTCTATTTATATATTTATATATTTATAATTAGTTGTATATAGCACATATTTATTTTATTTTTTAATAATTTTCACGCTATTTAACCAGCCTGCATGTTTTAGTTGAATTCTGGCTAAAGTATTGAAGATATGAGAAAATTGTAAGAGACCGATTTGTTAGGAAATTGAATTTTCTACAAAAAAGGTCCTTGTAATTTTCTTTGTAAGTGTGATAGTTTAGCTAGAATTTGAATTCAAAGTATTTGGAAAAATGAGTAGAAAAAAATTCCGATTTTTTTTTAAGCTTTGGGCTTTGAATTTAAATTCTGGCTAAAGGATGGCAGATATGAGAAAATTGTAAGGAACCAATTTTGTAGGAAATTTAATTTGCTACAAGAAAAGTCATGATAATTTTCTTTGTAAGTGCGATAGTTTGGCCAGAATTTGAAGTTGAAGTATTTAGAAGGTGAAGTAGAAAAAAATTTTGATTTTTTTTGAAGCTTTGAACTTTGAATTTAAATTCTGGCTAAAGAATTGCAGATATGAGAAAATTGCATAAGACCAATTTTTTAGGAAATTTAATTTGCTACAAAAAAGATTCTCACAATTTTCTTTGTAAGTGTGATAGTTTAGCTAGAATTTGAATTTAAAGTATTTAGAAAAATGAATAGAAAAAAATTCACATTTTTTTTAGCTTTGGGCTTTGAATTCAAATTTTGGCTAAAGGATGGCAGATATGAGAAAATTGTAAGAGACCAATTTTTTAGGAAATTCGATTTCCTACAAAAAAGGTCCTTATAATTTTTTACGTAAGTGTGATACTTTAGCTAGAATATAAGTTTGAAGCACTTGGTAGGAAAAGTAGATAGAAATAATAGTTGTAATTTTATGTAAATAATTTTGTAATTAATTAATAAATCGTAATAAGTGATTGGTAGTGATAGATAATAATTTGCATGGGTTTAAGATTTATTAAAAAAATTTAATTTAATTGTTTGTTAATTAATTTTTCAGATGATGAAGGAATTGCTGAGTCAGGAATGTGAAGAATAAATAACCCGAGCTTTATACCCGAGATTAAAACCCTACAGTAAAAAAAAAAAAAAAACATTTTTTTTTATCAATTATTTTTTCTGTTGACAAAAAAAAAAATAAAAAAAAATTTGTCTGTCTGTTTGTTTGATGAACGGTCACACAAATCTCCGTCCAAAGAAAAAAAGAGAGAGTAAGTACACAAGTAATGTGGATTTGTGAAGTACTTAAAATTTTTTAATCATTTATTATTATTTTCGCACTAGCACATGCATTTTTTTTTAGATTTATTTTTTTTTTTATTTAAGAACAAATAATTTTTTTGTAGCCAATGGATATTTTTTACGTAATTGATGAAAAAAAAATTTTTTTATTGTACTAAAGGCGATTGGTAATGAGTTTGCTCCACAAGCCGAAGGCTAATGCAGCAAACACGTCAGTATCTGGTGTTTTTTTACACGAAATAGAATTGAAAATCGTAAAAAAATGATTTTATTTATAAAGACTATCAGTTTAAATACATTTGGATATTACTTTGCCTCATGAACCAAAGGCTACTGCAGCAAACACTTGAGTGTCTGCCGTTTCCACGCGAAAATAGTTGAAAAATCGAAAAAGAAATGATATTATTCAATATTATTAGTAGTTTACATACATTTGATTATAACTTTGCCACACGAGCCGAAGGCTACTGCAGCAAACACTTGAATGTCTGTCACTATCACTCGAAATTAATTTGCAAATCGTTAAAAAAACGATTTTATCTATAACCATTATTATTTTTAATACATTTTGTTATTAATTTGCTTTATGAGCCAAAGGCTAATGCAGCAAATCTTCGAGTATCCGGCGTTTTTTACGTGAAATTGATTTGAAAATCGTAAAACAATGACTTTACATATAATTTTTATTATTTAAAATGCCTTTGATTATTACTTTGCCTCATGAGCCAAAGGCTAATGCAGCAAACATTCGAGTAAATCTATCATTTTTTACTAAATCTAGACTTGAGAAAAAATTAAATGCATTGATAGTTATTTTCGATCGATTTCATAATTACTTGGCTTCGCGAGCCAAAGGCTAATGCATGACGTTTAATATTTTTTTGTTTTAATTAAAAATCGACGAATAACTTGATAACAAACAATTTTATTTGCAACTCTCATAAATGCATTCAATAACTTTGCTTCAAAAGCCAATGGCTAATGTAGCAAACGAGTTTCCTTCTTTTGTTTTTAATGACTAAGACTTTGAAAAAATCTCGTGACTCCTGTCATAACTCCCGTAGTAATTAGTTTGCTCCACGAGCCAAAGGCTGCTGCAGCAAATTAATAGTGCGACCACAGAAAAATCATTCACAGACGCTCCTAAATAACTATTATCGTAAAAAAACTCTTGAAATTTAAAAATTAGAGTTTGTTTGCTCCACTAGCCTTCCGGCTCCTGAAGCCAATTCGTTACCAAACGCCCAATTTTATCGGAAAAAAATTTTTTTTTTCGTAATTTACAATTCTCATGAAAATGTCAATTATTTACTCACCGGCTACAAAAAAAAAACTCAATTAAAAATGACAATTATTATTTTTTAAGTAAATTTAAATTTTATAATTAAGAAAACACGGACGTATCCAGTTTTAAAAATCAATTAAATGTACATATCATTAATGAATCTCCACAAAAAAAACACAAAGTAATTAATTAATTGATTAATTAGCGTAATACTCTTGTTATCGTTGCTATATTTTTTATTATTATTATTAAATATTAATTATTATTATTATTATTATTATTAATGAATTATTATCTCATTTTAAATGGTATTATAACTAGTATTTTTAAAAAAAGTAATGAATAATATTCCAGTGCCAATTTATAATTTTTATAATCGGCACAAGTAAGCAATTAAAGCCGCATATTTTTTATATATAAATTTTATTAATTTATCATTGGTCACAAATTATTATTTTTAATTGGTATAATTATTTATTTTGTGAAAAAATTAATGAACAAATTTTAGATTTAAAATAATAAATATTAAAAATTAAGATAAATATCAAAGGATCAAATGCGAATTATAATTTTTCTAAGCCTGTGATAAATTATATACAATTGTAAATTTATAATTTGACATATCAAATAAATAAAGAAACATGTTTATAATAGGCTAAAAATAATAGTCCATTATTTCTAATAGATGATTCCATTCTAAATTTTTTTAACATTTTATTTATATAAATCCATTATAAATTCTTATTCAATAGATTATTAGTAGAATTCCAAATAATAGTCCATTAATAAAATTCTATTAATTTAAATCTATTAAATAGTCCATTACAAGGATTTTATCACTAGGTCTCTATTAGATGGACCATTAATAGAACTCTATTTAATAGATTAGTAATATAATTCATTTAATAGTCCATTACTGAAATTCCATAAAATAGATCATTGATGGTATTCCATTAAATAGTCTATTACTAAAATTCCATTAAATAGACTATTGATATAATTCCATTGAATATACTGTTACTACAATTCCATTAAATAGTCTATTGCTAAATTTCAATTGAATAGTCTATTATTAAAATTCCATTAAATAGTCTATTACTAAAATTCCATTAAATAGACTATTGATGTAATTCCATTGAATATACAGTTACTCCAATTCCATTAAACAGTCTATTGCTATAATCAATTAAATAGTCTATTACTAAAATTCTATTAAATAGTCTATTACTAAAATTCCATTAAATAGACTATTGATGTAATTCCATTGAATATACTGTTACTACAATTCCATTAAATAGACTATTAATGTAATTCCATTGAATATACTGTTACTACAATTCCATTAAATAGTCAATTGCTAAAATTCAATTGAATAGTCTATTATTAAAATTCCATTAAATAGACTATTGATGTAATTCCATTGAATATAGTGTTACTCTAATTCCATTGAATAGTCTATTGCTAAAATCAATTGAATAGTTTATTACTAAAATTTCATTAAATAGTCTATTACTAAAATTCCATTAAATAGACTATTACTAAAATTCCATAAAATAGATGATTCATATTATTCCATTGAATAGGCTATTACTGATATTCCATTAAATAGTCTATTACTACCATTCCATTAAATAGTCTATTACTACCATTCCATTAAACAGTCCAACAATAAAATTCCATTAAATAGTCTATTGCTGAAATTCCATTAAGTAGATCATTGAAATTATTCCATTAAATATACTATTACTAAAATTCCATTAAATAGACCATTGATATAATTCCATTAAATAGCTCACTACTAAAATTTCATTAAGTCACCTATTACTAAAATTCCATTAAATAGACTATTGATGTAATTCCATTGAATATACTGTTACTAAAATTCCATTAAATAGTCTATTGCTGAAATTCTGGATTCGATAGAATTCCATTTAAAAGACTATTACTCCAACTCATTTATTGAATTCCATCAAATAAAGTTTCAATTACATATTCCATTAAATTGTCTATTACCGAAATTCCATTAGTCGAACTTCGTCTTAAAAATAGTCAGAATAACTTACCAGGTCTCAAAACGTTGCGCAATTTAACAAAAATCCATTAAGAAAAGTTCTACTAAAAAAATTTTAATAAAAAATTCCATTACTACAAATCGATTAATAATGGTCTATTGAAATTTAAAAAAATTATTATTTATTTAAATTAATATAAAAAATTTTAACAAATTTATTTTTAAATAAATTTAATAACAGGATAATTAACAATTATTTATTATATTTATTAAATTAAGGTTAATGATCAATTAATTTAAAGATACGGTTAATGAATTATCATTTCCGGTAGAGGATACCGAGATGTTGTTGCTGATTGGCCAGCTGGGGCGCAAAGTCTTTCCAAAATGACAAGTCGATTGACGGTAACGAGTCGCAAGGGACAATTGGATTTGAGGGCGAGGGTAATTTGAATGCGTGACGCTGCAGACTTTTAATGCTGTCGCTGTTGTCGCACATGAATCGGGCCAAAGTTGACTTCCTTATTTCGCGAAGTTGTTCTGCAAAAAAAAAAAGAAAACATTTACTGATTAACAGAGAAAAATATCAATAATGATAAGTATGAAAAAAAAATTACCGCGAGTAAAAGCAACAACCGGATCAGGTGACTCGAACCAATACCGATCGCCCACGCGCGATCGATAGAACTGTTCGATCAAAACGCAGAGGAATGTGGGCCCAGCAAGTGCCCCTTCGGTATTGACTTCCAGTCCCCCACCAACCGCGAAATCAACGTCGTCAGGGTGCTCGTACAGCTGCGCCAATTTTTTGACGTTTTCCGGACTAATGTAGTCGTTGAAATCCGCCCAGGTTTTAGCGCGAGGTATGCCGCAGAATTCGCGGTAGTCGTTGTAACTCGCGAGTCCGTGGTCACGTGCTCGCTGAATGTCAGTCGACCGTAAATCGCCACCCAGTTTACTATTTCCGCGAAATAGGTAAAGTGTCACCTGTAAAAAAATTTCCATTAATTGGAGTCTACTATATATTCTATTGAAAATGTTTCATTAATGGAATTCGATTAATAAAATTTATCAATAGAACTCCACAAAAATTCCGTTGAAAAATTCCGTTATTGGAACTCTTGTAAAATTTCTATTGAAAAACTCCATTAATAGAACTTTACAAATCTTCTATTGAAAATTTACATCAATGTCACCTCAAAAAAATTCCATTAGTATAATTCCATAAAAAAATTTATTGGAAAATTCTATTTATATAACTTGCTATTCTATTAAAATTCCATTGAAATTTTATTGGAAAGTTCCAGTACTTAACCCCTTGTAAAAATTCTGTTAAAAAATTCAATGAATAGGACTCCATTGAAATTTTATTGGAAAATTCCATTAATGGACCTCTTGCCATTCTATTAAAAATTCTATTAAAAGTTCTATTAAAAATTCTATTAAGAATTCCATTAAAAATTCCATTACTTAGCCCCTAGTAAAAATTCTATTGAAAAAATTTAATTGATTGGACTCCGCTGGAATTTTATTGGAAAATTCCATTAATAGACCTCTTGCCATTCTATTAAAACTTCTGTTAAAAATTCTATTAAAAATTCCATTAAAAATTCCATTACTTAGCCCCTAGTAAAAATTCTATTAAAAAAATTTAATTGATTGGACTCCGCTGGAATTTTATTGGAAAATTCCATTAATAGACCTCTTGCCATTCTATTAAAAATTCTATTAAGAATTCCATTAAAAATTCCATTACTTAGCCCCTAGTAAAAATTCTATTGAAAAAATTTAATTGATTGGACTCCGTTGAAATTTTATTGGAAAAATTCCATTAATGGACCTCTTCTCATTCTATTAAAAATTCTATTATTAGAATTCCAGTAACGATTCTAATGAAAATAAATAGAATTTCATTAAAAATTCCATTAAAAATTCTATTAAAAATTTCATTCAAATTTGAATAAAAAAATTCCATTATTGAAACCCTAGTAAAAATTCTATTAAAAAATTCTACTGCTAGAACTCCAAAAATTCAATTACTGAAACTCTATTAAAAACGTTTGACTCATTTCATTAATAGAATTCCATTTGATATTCCATTAAAAATAGTCCATTAACCAGTTCCATTAACGGAACTCTACAAAAAAATTCTATTAAAGCCCCTAATTAATGGAATTCCAATTCCCTAATCCCCCAAAAATGGTCTATTAATAAATAGCCACTCAAAAAAAAATTTTTTCACAAAATAGTCAGCAATAAAATCATTGAAAAAATTTTCTTACCTCATTAAAGTCTACAGGGTAAAATGGGCCCCCAAAATTAGATAAAAAAAAACCTAAAGTTACCTCATGATCGTAATATTCATCTCGCGCTTGTTCTGGTTGGTCAGCAAGCCCACGTGTCAAGTCGTCCATGTTGTCGGCCTGTTCAATGATACCAGGCCGCATAAACCAGTCGCTTAATCTCAGTAGGCCCCTAGACGCTCGATTTTCCTGTACCAATCTTTATCAAAAAAATGAATTATTAGAGAGTTTATTATGTAACGACATTTGAATAAATAAAGTTGATTTAATTTACTTGATATAACCGGCAATGAGAGAGTGAAAGACACGGAATGCGCCATTAGAATGTTCATTTAGAACAGTCGGATCAACATTTGGACTGTAGTCGTTTATATATTCGGTGTCTGGGGTATCGTAAATTATTTTATATTTAAGTGCGTTATCGAGTCCTGTAAATTAATTATGTAATGGGGAATGTCATATGAGATTAAATAACTAGTTTGAGGAGAAATTTTTCTATTTACTTACCGATAATCGCGGGCAGCCACTCGTAATAAGTTATTTGCTGATAAGAAGCGATAGCAATCCGACGGGTTTCCTGGTAAATCGTTTCGTCATTCCAGTGAGGGTTTATGTGGGCTAAATTTGTCGCGATACGATTGTGCTCGCGGACCAAGAGGATCTGGAGGACCGTCAGTTGAGGGTTTTGATTTACGCGATTGTCACCTTAAGGGAATTTTTTAGTTATTTTTATTTTCTCATAGAAATTTCGGGAGAAATAATAAGATTAGGGGAAAAATGAAAGAAAGCTTTTTTGTAGGAAATTAAATTTTGAATAAAAAAGGTCCTATGAGATTTTTTCGTATCTCTGATATTTGGGCTAGAACTGATGGTCAAAGTTATGTCAAGTTATTCTAATGGAATTCCATTACAAATGGAAAAAAAATTTTTGCTGTTGAGATTTATTGATACATTTTTATTGATAGAGCTATTGATAAGACTATTGGAATTCTATTGATTTTAGCTTATTAATGGAATTCTATTAACTATTCATAAACTTCCATTGAATGTGATAATTTTCTGAATTTACAACATATCTTTGAAAATTTCAGTAAAAAATTCTATTAGAAATTCCATTAAAAAATTTATTCATAAAATTTCATTAACAATAATTCGAAATGTTTTTTTCTCAAATTGATTTTTTTTAATTTTTCAAATTCGCGTACAAATTCCATTATTGAAATTCTGTGAATAATAGACCATTAATAAAATTCCAGTGAAAAAATTTATCGAAATTCCATTAGCAATATTTCTAAATGTTTTGTTTTTCAAATTAAATATATAAAAAAAATTTGCCAAATTCTAGACTAAATTCCATTATTAATATTCTATGAATAATAGACCATTAGTAAAATTCGATTGAAAATTTTTATCAAAATTCCATCAGCAATAATTCGAAATGTTTTTTTCTCAAATTTAATTTATAAAAAATCGTTTCAAATTCTATTACAAAATCCATTATTAAATTCTATTAATGATAGTCTATTAATAAAATTTCATTAAAAATATTTTGAAGTTTTTTTCGTAATGAATTTATAAAAAAATTTGTCGAATTCTAGTCTAAATTCCATTATTAAAATTCTATTAATAATAGACCATTATCAAAATTCCATTTAAAAAAATTTGTTAAAATTCCATTAGCAATAATTCGAAATGTTTTTTTCTCAAATTGAATTTATAAAAAAATTTGTCAAATTCTATTACAAAATCCATTATTAAATTCTATTAATAATAAAATAGTCCATTGATAAAAATTCCATTTAAAAAATTTCTAAAAATTCCATCAGCAATATATCGAAATATTTTTTTTTTTTTCAAATTAAACTTTCAAGTTCTATTACAACATCCATTATTAACTTCTATTAATAATAGTCCATTGATAAAATTCCATTAATAATTTTCAGATTTTTTTTTTAAATTGAATTTTTAAACAAAATTTATTAAAATTTTATTATAAAAACCATTATTGAAATTCGATTGAAAAAATTGAGAAAAAAAATTGTTTTGCAAATAAATTTACTTGCAATTAATATTCGACAGCTAAAAAAATTCTTATATATTGATATATTACCTGCATCATAACAAACATCATTTTGCGTTTCTATTACACATTGTCCAGTGACATTTGCAGGATTTGCCGGTGGCAACCATTCTCTTTGCCTCCGTATCTGTGTTCTCATTTTACCTCCTTGTAATTTACGTAAATTTCTAGCTTGACTTTCTGATGATCCATAAACAACCGAAAGATCAAGAAATTGGGTTACTAATGTTATCTATAAGTCATTACATATCAATTATTCAATAAATCCGTCAATCAAATAACGATTATCATCAGTATTTTTTTTACAATCAACTACCTGGTCAGCAGATTTTTGTCGACCGTAACAATCGTCAGGTATCTGAAAGTCGGCAGCCGCGCGCGTAAATGTCAAACATTCTGATGACCGCGGGTCATAATTCGGGTCGTCGGGTCCAAGCAAGATCGGAAAACATGAAGGGTCATTTAAATATTTTCTTATCAACTTGTCGTCGTTTGTACAACATTCTGGTGATTCCATTTCTGTAATCAATTATTTATTTTATGGACCAATGAATTTTTTTTTGGCTTAAAATTTTCTATTTTCTCAATAAAAAAAGTCAGTAATTAAATTATAACTTTCACTTACTCAACATCGGCGCAGTGGCCAATTGCGCCATGTCATGGGTGACAATTTGTCCGAATTGCATGGTAGCCAATGTCCATTTTGGATCTTTTACCCTTACCTCCGGGAATAATGTGTAACTAAGAACTCTACTTCGCGGTAATGCGCGGCCACTTTTAGCAACCGCCGGTTGCCAAATTCCTTAGTACGAAAAAATAAATTTCTTATTAATTAATATTTATAAATATTACCAATTATATTCTTGTATTTCTTACGTGATTATATAATAAATATATTACTTTACTAATTACTTATATTTTATAAATAAATAATTTTATTTATTATCATTCACTTTTTTCTAATCAATTGAGTAATTTTATTATTTTTTTGTTCAATTAATTTTATGGTTTAATTGAATTTTTTATGAATGAAAAAATATATATATATTATATGTATACATATTTTTTCCATTAAATTTCGTATGAAAATTTTGCAGTCTCAAATTTTTTCAGTGATCGGGCTAAAAATTTTGTTAATGGACTATTTTTCAGAGACGATATTTCCATTTGAAACTCTATTAGAAATAGTATGGTACCTAAATTCTATTAAAAATAGTCCATTAAAAATTCTATAAAAAACGATTGTCTGAAAAATTCCATTGAAACTTTTTATTGCAGAATTCCATTAATAAAACTTTATTTAACATTCTATTAAAAATGGTCTATTTAAATCCTGTGAAAAAATAATTCTCTAGAAATTCCATTAAAAATTTTAATTGAAAAAATCCATTAATAGAAATCCATTAGTTCTTTTTTTAAGCCCATAGAAGGAATATAGAGATATTTATAACAATTCCATTGAAAATTTTTACGGTAAAATTCCATTGGATTTCAATGGAATCCAATTCCATTGGACCACTATTCATTATTACATTGATAATAGTCCATTAAAATAATCATAATAAATAGCTGTCTAAAAACTTCCAAAGAAACATTTATCCAGTTATTCATATAATTGAATTCCATTGAGATTTCTATTAAAAATAGTCCATTAAATAATATTTGCAAAAATTTCCGACAATTTCCATTGAAAATTTTTATTGCATACTTCCATTAATAGAATTCTGTTTAGATATCTGTTAAAGTAGACTATTAAAAATTTGTCAAGAAATTCCATTAATAAAACTCCATTGAAATTTCTATTAATAATAGTCCATTAAAAATTTATAAAAAATAACTGTTTTAAAAATTTTTATGAAAAAATTTATTTCATAATTCCATTAATAGAAATTCATTGAGATTTCCATTAAAAATAGTCCATTAACTAATGTTTGAAAAATTTCCAACAATTTCCATTGAAAATTTTCATTGCATACTTTCATTACTAGAATTTCGTTTAGATATCTATTAAAGTAGACTATTCAAAATTTGTCAAGAAATTCCATTAATAGAATTCCATTAAAATTCCTATTAATAATAGTCCATTAAAAATTTATAAAAAACAACTGTTCGAAAAATTATAATGAAAAAATTTATTTCGTAATTCCATTAATGGAATTCCATTCAGATTTCTAATAATAGTCCATTAATATAATTTCTAAAGAGATCTTTTAAAATTTTCATACGAGATTTAGAAAATATAATCTAGTTGATTACTTTTCAATTCCGTCATATATCGTTAAAATATATATGTATAAATCTATATATATAAATATATTAATAAATAATAATGCGTATAAATTTACCGTCAGAATAAATTGGAGGTAATAGTCGAGCGTAACGAGTTTTTGCCATTCCCCAGGTTGGGTTTTCTAAATTATTACACGAACCATCGAAACTACGGTACGGTAATTCTTGTGTACATGATTGTGGTTTTGTTCTGTCACATGTCCATGGATTTTTACTTTTACTTGTACCGATATTATTATTATTATTATTTTTATACGAATTTGTTCCTTTTGATCCAAAATAATCTGTCGCGGGAGGCGCGTGAACGAATTGGACATTCGCGTTTATTATGGGATTTGCTGTGGGGTTTAAATAATTCTGTATAAGTGAGATGAAGTTCAAGTAATTCCATGCCTGACCTTGAGATTCTGAAAAAAAATAAAAATTAATTAATCCACGGACCGCGAATCGGATCGCGAATTTTCTCTAAGACTTCAAAAGGATTTTTTACAAAAATTTCTCGTGATTGAATTTTTAGAAAAATTATGCGCGATTTTATTTAAAGTTAAATTTTCAAATGAACCCCAGGATTAAATTAATAAATAAAAAAATTTTGGCAGCTGACTTTCTTCCATTAATCGCGTAAACAAAAAATTCTTTATGTCGGACACGCCTCGGGGAATTTTTAAAAAAATAACTCCGCGGATGAATACTAAAACTAATCAGTAAATGATTAACTTTAGACGCGAATATTAATGTCAGACAGTTAATTTTGAAAGCCGGAAACAAAAACCAAGTGATAATGAATCATAAATAAATAAAGAATAAAGACGTGAGATGATTAATGCGGTTATAAAAGACTCGCGATTTTTTTGTCTTTAGAGTGGGTATAGAAATTCATAGTTTTATTACAATTACAATAACAATACTTGGTACTTTCACGCTTAAATTATTTTTTAATACTTTTTATTGGTCTTGTTTCTTCTTCTTCTTTTTTTTTTTTTTTAATAAATATTACTAATTAATAATTATTATAATTATGCCCATAACTCTTAAACTGTCAGTCTGACAAAAAACTTTATGAAATCAATTTTATAGAGAATTAAATTTACTACAAATTTGTAATCAATAAACTTTTTGTTATCTCTGCTCGTTTCTGAGTTATGGGCAAAAATAAAAAAGTGCAAAATACTAAAGTGCACATTGGCGCTTCGCGATTTTTTATGGGTGCCCATAACTTTTAAACTGTCAGTCTGGGAAAAAATTTTATAAAATCGATTTTGTAGGAAATTTTATTTTCTACAAATTTGTATTCTTTGAATTTTTTCGTATCTCCGTCCGTTTTTGAATTATGGGCAATAATAAATTAGTGCGAAATAGCAAATTGGTGCTTCGCGATTTTTTATGAATGTCCATAACTTTTGAACTGTTAGCCTGGGAAAAAATTTCACAGGACCAATTTTGTAGGAAATTTAATTTGCTACAAATTTGTATTCTTTTAATTTCTTCGTATCTTCCTTGGTTCAGAAGATATTCAAGTCAAAAGTTAAATATCTGAAAAATTCCAACTGCATCGCAATTTTTCAAAACTTTTCGACCGATATTCATAATTTTCGTCAGTAAATAAAATTTTTTTCAGCAAAACTACACCCAGGCTTTCTAGTTCATTGAATTCTACACAAAATGACCTACAATTGAATTAATTTTCTAAAAAATAAAATAAAATAATCGATAAAATTTTTTTTAACTCGAACAATTGTTAATTAAATAAAAATTCTTTACTCCAAATATAATTGGGATCAGCTCTTACAATTACCCGTAAATTGACCTACTCCATAAAATTTATTGAAATCCATTTAAAAAAAAAAAAAAAAAAATTCCATACGAAGAAAAAAAATTGTAATTTCAATTTATTTAAATTAAATATTTTTTTAATTTTCAATAAAAAAAAAATGGATAACTCATTCCCGATAATTGGATCCCGTTAATTAATCTCTTGTAATTATTTTTTCAATTAATTTTTTTTTTATTAAAAATTAATTAAGAAAAAAACTTACCGGGTGTAGACGTGACTTGTAAGCCGCATACATTATTTACACAGAAAAAAAAAATAAAATAAATAAACGGTTTCATTTTAAACAATATCTGTAACAATAAAAAAAGTATATGGAGTTAAAAGTAGTGAGTGAAAGGAAAAGTTCTAAATATCATTAGAATAATTAGAGTACAAGTACAAGGATTAACTTAAGTTATTTATTTCGTTAGTATTTTTATAACAAAAGATTTAAAATGACGCAAATGTATGACAAATGGAACGTGATAATGACCATCGAGAATTCGCAATCGCGTAAACAAAAAAATTTAGTGAAATTATTATTATTTAAAATTTTAACATAAATTATGATAAATTTGATTTAATTAAATAAATTGAGTGACAGCTCATATATTATTTATATATATGTGATTGAATTTTTATTTTTTTTACTTTAAAATTCATGCAGTTTATATTTGAGAACCGATAACTGGCATATGGTACGAGATAGAAAAAAAGTTGACTGATAATAATTTGTAGGAAATTTAATTTCCTACAAATTTTATTCCGAAAGTTTTTTTCTGAGAGTTATAGGTGAAAAGTTATGGGGTTTGATAAGAAAGACAATCGCGAAGCATGGGTTTTGGTGTATTTTTTGTTTGTTGCTGATAACTCAAAAATTATTGGAGATACAAAAAATTGTAAGCGTCCAAATTTGTAGATAATAAAATTTCCTATAAATTTTATTTAAAAAACTTCTTTATGGGAGTCACAGTTATAAAGTTACGGAGTTTAATAAATAAAACAATCGCGAAGCACAAGTTTCGATTTATTTTCGATTTTTTACCGATAACTCAGAAGTTATTGGGGATACGATAAAATTGTAAGAGTACAAATTTGTAGAAAATGAAATTTCCTATGAATTTTGTTCGAAAAACTTTCTTATGGGAGTTAAAGTTTCAAAGTTACGGAGCTTAATAAATAAAACAATCGCGAAGCACAAGTTTCGATTTATTTTCGATTTTTCTCCGATAACCCAGAAATTATTGGAGATACGAAAAAATTGTAAGAGTACAAATTTGTAGAGAATGAAATTTCCTATGAATTTTGTTCGAAAAACGTTTTTATGGGAGTTAAAGTTTCAAAGTTACGGAGTTTAATAAATAAAACAATCGCGAAGCACAAGTTTCGATTTATTTTCGATTTTTCACCGATAACTCAGAAGTTATTGGAGATACGATAAAATTGTAAGAGTACAAATTTGTAGAAAATTAAATTTCCTATAAAGATAGCCTATGAATTATATTTTCGACTCATTGCTTCGAAATTGTAGAGGCTTAAAAAAAATCGCGAAGCACTGTTTCGAATTCAAAAATTTTTTCACTTCTTATCGATAACTCAGCAACCCATAGATCAAAAATCCGATAATAAAAATCAATAGAGACTTAAATTTGCGTCAAAAAGTTTATCGTCATACCGCGAGTTGAAAATTTATTGCCACTAGAATAGATCGCGCACATGTTAAATACGCGGTAAAAAAGAAATAACTTACCATTAGTTAAAAAAGTGATCGAATCGTTATTATAATTTAAAAACAATTTAAAGTGTTCGTAGGTCAATGCGTGGATTTAGTAGGAAGCCAACTGAGCGGCTAACCGATTCCTAGGTCGCTTATAAACAACCGGAGAAAGTCCATATTTGTACTTGATTTAATTGCGGGAGTAATTAACAACAGACATACATATTATTGACGGTGAGACTTTTATCTAAATCGTGTAATTCTATCATACATAAACTTGAGCTAATTTAGTTGCTGCAATTTTCGTCATTTTCCTTTTACTTCCTATCCTTGTTTGGGCAGCAAACAATCATTAGTTATTATTATTTTTTAATTCAAACAATAGGAACTTATTCAAATGAATCATTTATTTCTTATCATTAGACGATAAATTATTTCGCTAATTAAGTAATTAACTAATTGGTAAGATCCTTCAATTAACCCTCGCTTGCCCGCCTCAAAAAATCGGCAGAAGTATCATCAGCACAAAATCTTCATTTTGATGAGGAAAATTTTCCGTCCTGGTGATGAAAAGTTAGCGGCAGCTGACAAGAAAATTTTCTGCTCTACCGACTGACCGGCGGCCGATCTGTTACCGACCTTCGATACCGACTCATGATAATACCCCGGGAACTTCTTTATCTGGTGGCTCGCTGCCGATATTTAAAAAAAAACAAATGACTGTAAAGGTAACCGTCAGTTACAATCATCATGCTGCTTAGCCACGACTGCGAATTAAAAAGCGAAACTGCTCCTATACCCCACAGAACCCGTTTTCAAAAGTACGTGCATCAGTTCCGTAAAATATTTATGGCTTCGACGAAAAACCCGCGGGCGCATCGCTACCTCAGAAATCACAGCGCGATTATCAATGAAAAGCGTCTCCACTTACGGAACAACACGTGGATCATTCATCCCTTCAGTATATTTCGGTAAGTTATCAAATAATCCTACGACCTGGGCTAAAAAACCTGAATTTTTAGTCAATGGTGGGATTTCTTGATCATCATTCACTTGGCAGCGAGCTTGCTGTTCATTCCCTACCGAGCGGCGTTCGATATCCATCGATCCCGATCGTCCTGGGGCGTGATCAAGAACTACCTGTTGGCTATCTGCTGCCTTGATGTCTTCTTTAACTTCATAACTGGGTAAGTCGCCAGATTACCATCAGTTTCAGTTCCTAGATGACAGTTCATAGATACATTCCTATCCCAGATACTATGACGAAGCACGAGGGCAGGTAGAAATGACCTGGAGACGAGTGTCAAGGCACTATTGTCATTCCAGCTCGGTTCCCGACATCTTGGGATCGTTCCCCACGGACTTGGTCTTCTTGGCTCGGTTTCAAATCGATGGGGAGCCTCTAGATGTCCTACAGAAGCTAGCAAGTCTGATGCACATCTTCCGGATCTTTTCGACCCACTCGTATCTGATCAGAGTCGCGGAGACCTATGATGTCTCTCCAGGTTACTTTGGGATCTTTTGCTTCATTCCTCTGCTGATGGTCATCCTTCACTGGCTATCCTGCATCACGTGGATCGTCCCCGTGGTGATGACTTCGATTTCCTTGATACGCCAGCCAGTTCCTGGATCCTGGATCAACCAGAATGGGCTATGGGAGAGAACGGGCAACGAAGCCTACTGGGCGAGTTTGATAAGAACAGTGACGATTTTAACGAGATCTGGAGTACTGACCAACGAGATGCAGACCGCGGAAGATCAGTATGTGGTAATGATCCTACAGTCCTTCAGCATGTTGGTTCTCTGCTATATAATCAGTCACGCAATGAGACTCTACAAGGCACGTAACTCTTCCCAGTTGAAGTATCAAGCGACAGTCGCTCAATTGCAGAAATACATGCGGCATAAACATCTTTCCCGTTTGGCTCAAAGGCGATTTCTCACTTACTATGAGTTCCGGTTCCAGAGGAGGTTTTTCCGGGAATCGGAGATACTGGGAACTATTTCAACGCAAATGCGTCAAGAGATTAGGATGCATGCCTGCAGGAAACTGGTTGAGAATGTGGCGTTCTTCAACAATCTACCAGTAGGACTTTTGACCCGGATCGTGGGTCAGCTGATCCCGGAAGTGTTCCTCACCAACGATGTCATTGTCAGGGCCAATCAACCAGGCGACTGCATGTACTTCATTGCAACGGGCACGGTCGCTATCTATGGGCTCTCGGGGACCGAAATTTGTCATCTGGAAGACGGTGCCCATTTCGGAGAGGTCGCTATGGTCATGCCCAATGAACGTCGGGTCGCGACTGTCGTTGCCGTTGAAGTCTGCGAGCTCTACAAACTGGAGAGAAGTGATTTCATGAGGACTATTTACCCATATCCGGTTTTGTGGGAGAGAATTAAGAAGATTGCCGTCGAAAGGCACGAGAAGACTTTGACTATTGACGCGCGTTAGGATTTCGTAGATTTCCGTTATTTCGCTGTTTGGTTCTTGATCCTGGGAAATGAAAGCTGCTTCAATATTTAATGGCAGGGATAAAAGTGGAGACTCCAGGCTTTAAATAGACCTTTTTTTGTTTCCGGTCCAATGACTCGGACCAAAGTTACAGATCGTGGCGTTTTTCGTCCGCTTCCAGAGCAGGCTGGTTGCTAAAGTGGTTCATCCCCTGACTAGGCTCATTGGGCTCTAGAACAATGCGCAGGAATCGGTGTGTCTATAAACCCGTGGGGTGTGGCTACCGTGAGTATAACCAGCGTAAATGTATTGCTGATTTGCGGAGAAGACCCAGATACAACACCGACTAATAACAATAGGCCGGTAACTCTGTAGTTGTTATTGTAGGTAGGCAGGTAGAAAGAGACGGTTTGTTGGATGAATGTAGATCCAGAATGAGAGAGGGATACGCGAAAGAGGGAGTAGATCGTTTGTGAAAGCCGCGAGCTACCAAGCACGCGCATCCACCGTCGACGCCGTTACAATGTCCAGCCCTCTTATTGTCATATGCGCGAGCATTGTGATACACTGCGCAGCTATTGTCACCCAGGTAGACACCATTTTAAATTCCTCGATTATATAAACGCCATGTTTGGTTATTTTGCAAAATGTTACCGCATTCGTCTGTTGTTTGTTCGGTTCCCTCCATTGGCTCATCGGCCATTCAATTAATCAATCGGCTTCGCTCCCAGTCATCATGCCGGAAATAAAAATGATGAATTTGCAGCCTGGGACCTCAACTTTTCCCTCTACTAAATTTTCAACCAGCTTTCATTTCTCGGATTGAGGACCGAATACTGTTCTGAAAATTTTCGAGGGTTCGAAGGGAGATTTTTAAAAATGGAAATTGAAGCTGAGACAACCAGCTTTCGGATCAGGTCATAAAGCGAAAAATTTTTTCACAATTTCTAGGGAACCCCAGAGCCAGCGCGGGGTCACCCTTGAAATTTTTTCAGCTGATTTCCAAAAAAAGGTGAAGGGAATTTTTAAAACGCTTCTAGACTGACGCTATTGGAAAGTCGCGATCTCGAGCTTGGAAAGAAATTTAATTTTTCCACCGATCATTAGTTAAATGTCAATCATTAGATAATCAATTTTGTTGTTCAGCGGCCCGTTTTGCCCACTCACTGTGTTCTTACCCAATTAATTATTTAGTAATTTATTTTTTTTTAAGTATAATCGCAGGTGTTATAAATAATAACACAACTTAATAGATACGTTTGTTACATAATAAAAAAGTGAGCAACCAGCGAGACTGAGCGGGTTTGGATTTTATCCGCGAGCCCATAGCTGCCGCCGTCTGTCGTACCACTGGTGCATGCACGAAGAAAACCGGTCGATACTCTGCGGGCTACCGGTTTTCTGTCTCACTTATATGCCGCAACTTAGCTCCTACTCTCTCTTACTGGCTCATACTTAGCAAACCCCTTTTCATGCTACTCTTCTTCCCACCAAATATACACACCCCCACCCCATTTATTTTTTTTCCTCTGTTTCTAACCCTTGATATTGTAGAGCATTAAGATAATTAATTTTTAGTGATGGTGTGCATTTTTGTGGTGTGTATTTTTGTGGTGTGTATTTTTGTGGTGTGCATTTCTGCGGTGTGCATTTTGGTCAATTAGTAGGCATTTTGGTAAATATATGACGTAGGAAATAAATATGAGCGGTGTGCACAAAAAATGAGGTTCAGTTTATCGATATTGTGACACTGTCCTGTGGTGTGTAGTCAGTATTGTTATTGTTGATAGAAGGTTTCACACACACCAGGGGGTCGCAAGAGATGTCACGTCACGCAACATTGAGCTTTATGTCTAGTCGATTATTTTCGATTCACGTTTTATTGGAATGGGGTGTGCATTGATGTGGAATTTTTTTTTGCAATATGTATAGTAATTTTATGATTCTGTATATATATACATATATGAATGACAAAAAAAATATATGATAGCTGATAATAAATGATTTTTCGGTGACTTTAATTTTTTACTTAGAAAAAACTTGTGCAGGTTTTTTAACTTTGAATTTAATTTCTAGTCAAATTATCATATTTATGTAAAAGAGTGTGAGGACCTTTTTTGTAGGAAATTAAATTTTCTACAAAATCGGTCTCTTATAATTTTTTCATATCTGCAGTCCTTTAGCCAGAATTTGAATTCAAACTTCAAAGTTTAAAAAAATCTAAATTTTTTTCTACATATCGTTTTAAATACTTCAACTTCGATTTCTAGCTAAACTAGCATACTTACGTAAAAATTTATGAGAACCTTTTTTGTAGAGAATTAAATTTTCTAAAAAATCGGTTTCTTTAAATTTTATCGTATCTTCATTATTTTAGCCATAATTATGACCCAAAGTTAATCTATGAAAATTCAATAATTTTTCTAAATTAATTTATTTATAAAAGTTTATATATATTGATATATATAGATATACTAGGGTGAAACTGATAACTTTAAAAAATGACGGAAATAATTGTCACTCCAATGTATATAACAGTACGATAACATGAAAAAAAAAGATAACAGAAACTAACGAGCAAGTGGCGTACGACCGAGTTAAAAAACCGTCAAAGGAGCAGTTTCTGCAATTCATCTTTAAAACGTTATAACTCACCCCGGTAGCGCATACAGGCGATTATCTCGACACCGTTAAAGCCAGACATTCATCGCTACTGATGCATAGTCGAAATCTACACGCGCATCCTGACGCATCATTTGCCGACTCATCCGCAGTTTTAATTAATACACACCCCTAGCACACCGCAACCCTTCCGCGGAGACTTCTCCTGTTTTTAACTTTCTGCTGCTCTCAAAGCTCACAATCCACCAGCTCAAAGCTCATTCCTCATAGCTCAGTTATTTATTTTTTTTTTTTACGTTTTTTCTTGTTGTTCTACCAGACTAAATTTATCATTGTAAATTCTTAATGAGTTACCAACTTTCTCTTTGTTACATTACATTCTCATAAATAAGGAGCTTCCTTTAAAACTTTCTCATATATAACAACTATTGCGTAAAATTAATTACATTCTACAGTAAATGGGTTCAAAAATTTTTTTTTAACTTTTATACGCATATATTTATATGAGGGTGTGCAAATCATTCATAATTTCATTGTTCGATACGCAATCAAAATTTTCTTTATGAATTTCTGATTTGAAAACTTACTAATAAATCGAATTATTCGACGCGATGAAGATTTTCTGCACACCCCTTATATATTTATAAGGAGGTGTGCATTTGAGGTGTGCAAATAATTCAAATTTACTAATTAATCGAATAATTTGAAAACTGATGAACAATTCGAATTATTCGATACGACTTAAACATTTCCTGCACACCCCGTGTATTTTTATTTGAAGGTGTGCATTTTTGGTGTGTAAATAATTCAAACTTATTCATTAATCAAATAATGAAAGAAAACTGACGAATAATTTAAAGTATTCGATGCAACTTGAACACTTTATGCACACCCCTAATATACTTATATGAAGATGTGCATTGAAGGTGTGCAAATCATTCAAATTTACTAATTAATCGAATAATTTGAAAACTGATGAATAATTCGAATTATTCGATACGACTTGAACATTTACTGCACACCCCGGGTATTTTTATTTGAAGGTGTGCATTTTTGGTGTGTAAATAATTCAAACTCATTCATTAATCGAATAATGAAAGAAAACTGACGAATAATTTAAAGTATTCGATGCAACTTGAACACTCTATGCACACCCCTAATGTATTTATATGAAGATGTGCATTGAGGGTGTGCAAATAATTCCAATTTACTAATTAATCGAATAATTTGAAAACTGATGAACAATTCGAATTATTCGATGCGACTTGAACATTTCCTGCACACCCCGTGTTTATTTATCTGAGGGTGTGCATTTGTAGTGTGCAAATAATTCATAACTTACTTATTAATCGAATAATTAGGAAACTGATGAATAATTCGAAGTAATCGATGCAACTTGTACACTTTGCACACCCCGAATATATATTTATGTATTATTATGACGGTGTGTACTAGGGGTGTGCAATTAATTTTAACAAATTATTCGTATAGAATTTTCAATTTTTTATGATTTTCTACGTACAAGAATTATTCGATGCAACTTGAACACTTATTGCACACCCCTAATTTATATATACACATGAGGGTGTGCAAATAATTTAAACTTTCAAATAATTCGTAATTTTATAATTCGATATGAAATTCAACTTTTTCTATGCAAATTGATCACTTCCTGTACACCCTAATCTATTTATAAATATATGTTTTTACCTGAGGGTGTGCAAATAATTTTAATTTAAAAATAACTTGACAAATTAAAAATTTTTTTCATAATTTTCTAAATATTCAAATAATTTGAAAACCGACGAATATTTCGAATTATTCGATGCAATTTGAACACGTTTTGCACACCCTTAATATGTATAGCTATGTATGTATGTATGTATAGATGCATGTATGTATGGGTATATACATATGAGAAGGTATAGAGTGACCACCCGGTGTGCAGGACATGTGAATTAATTATTTGTTTTAATATAAAATCCACGGGGTGTGATTTAGTTGGCTGCCACAGGGGCAAGTGGATGTAGCTGAGCGCATAAACAAGTCGATGTCGTGTTGTTATCTTAGTGGGGGTAAAAAAAATGTATATATGAGTGTAGTAACAAGTAAGAGAAAGATGTATTATAAGTAAAGTAACAAGTTGTTGTTGCATGCAAGAAATATTTAAAAATAATAATAATAATAAAAAATTAAACATGCGATGTCTTTTGAATTTTTTTTAAAAAATTTTTATATAGTTGGCCAATTGTCGAAATTACTCGTGAGATTTCTGTGGGGTAGACTACTAATCACCGTATAATGTTAATATTATGCGATCTTACAATACGTTTTATTATTGTCTGGATGTGGATACGTATAGGGCTGAGGTGCTGGGGAAGGAGAAAGGGCAGAGAGAGGGGAGAGGGGGTTGTATGTGTGGTGTGTGAATGAGTGAGTAAGAGTCGCTGAGGATAGAGACGATGAATCACTTGGAAGATGTATTAACATCGCACATGCAATCGTAGGTATCTTAAATTAACGTGGAATTTTTTTTTTTTGATAAAAATATAACAGATTATTGTTATTGTTAAGCCAAGTAAATTATTATTATAGTTACGCCAAGTAAATTATTGTTTTTATTTTTGTGGTTAAAAATTGTACGAGATAATTTTTAGAAATTTGTGGTTATTATGTGCCAAGTAAAAAATTTTTAACATACTTGGCATCATTTTTACAGAAATTGGTGTGGAATTAAAGTACTTGGCGTTATTGTTAAATACCTAAAATTATCATGCCAAGTACGTAAATAATTTGTTTTACATCATTGTCATTATTTTGATTTATTTACTTGGCATAATACATAAATGCCAAGTAATAAAATAATTTCCTTGGCATTTATTATCACTCTTAAGTACTCAAAAAATTTACTTGGCATATTATATCAGTGCCAAGTAATGAAATAATTTACTTGGCACATTATATCAATGCCAAGTAATAAAATAATTTACTTGGCATATTATATTACTTTTAAGTACTCAAAAAATTTACTTGGCACATTATATCTATGCCAAGTAATAAAATAATTTACTTGGCATATTATATTACTTTTAAGTACTCAAAAAATTTACTTGGCACATTACATCAATGCCAAGTAATAAAATAATTTACTTGGCATATTATATTACTTTTAAGTACTCAAAAAATTTACTTGGCACATTATATCAATGCCAAGTAATAAAATAATTTACTTGGCATATTATATTACTTTTAAGTACTCAAAAAATTTACTTGGCACATTATATCAATGCCAAGTAATAAAATAATTTACTTGGCATGTTACATTACTTTTAAGTACTCAAAAAATTTACTTGGCACATTATATCAATGCCAAGTAATAAAATAATTTACTTGGCATCTTATATAACTTCCAAGTACTCAAAATTCATAAAAAAAAATCTACAATCTATTTCTCCCGTCTTTTTCTGTCCCTCTCAACTTTTACATTCATCTAATCCTTGCAACCAAACAAAATAAAATTTTCCATCTAATCTCTATTTTTTCTTATTCAAAAAAAAAAATTAAATTAAAAAATATGTTTACATAAATACCCACGTTGACTTTTATCGAGATTATTCTGATGGGTGATTAACATTCCCGATGCTCGACTACCGGCACATTTATCAGTATATATAACCATGTGTAACGCTCTGCTAGTTTTATCAACACCCAACAATTTGAATTAT
Source organism: Microplitis mediator (assembly GCF_029852145.1). Lineage (NCBI taxonomy): Eukaryota > Metazoa > Arthropoda > Insecta > Hymenoptera > Braconidae > Microplitis > Microplitis mediator. The sequence goes on along the minus strand of NC_079977.1, from coordinate 22,162,522 downwards.
CAATTTGATTATTATCTATATTATAATTATTATATTCATATATATCTACAATCATATATATTTACAATTGATATTTTTAATTGTAATTATAATTTATTGATAAATAATTTAAGGGTGGCTAATTAATTATTTATTTTTATTTACTATATATATATATGTATATATAAATAAAAGGAATGATCATAGCTGGTTGCGGACGTTTGGGGTCGGTGACTCGAACGGTCGCCGATCCGTCAGTCGATTACTCCGGGGATCTTACGTGAACATGGAAACAGGTTCTTGGAATCCGGTTCTTGATTTTACATACGACTCTAATCAACGCGGTTAGATTGCTGCATCGTTCGCTGCTTCACCTCTCTTTACTCTTAAAGAATTGTTCTTACATATATATACATATATATAGACTTTCTTTAATAAACCATAATAGGTATTTTACTTGTTTTTTACCTCCACAAGATAATTTTATTAACAAAAAAAGCTTAACGTTTAATTATATATTTTTTACTATTTTTGATATAATGGATAAAATAAAACGGCAATAAATATTTTTTTTTTTTACAATATAAACAATCGACTTATAATTACATTTTTTTTTCTTCGACTTCACAATTTTTATCGTAATTTTCATAGACAATTTTTTTTACTGCCCAAACTCAAATAACTTGCAAACTATTGAGTTTATCAAAAAATGACATCATACCTTTTTTATAGGGAATTTAATTCTCTACAAAAAAGGTCCTTAGACTTTTTTTCATAACTCCAGTATTTTCGCCTAAAACTTTAATTAAATAGACTAAAAATTTCTATCATAAAAAGTAGTTTTATTTTACCCCCCTCCCCTTCATATATTTGTATATATATACATATATATGTCCAACATACCTCAGTATTCATTATCATCGAAATTATCTTACCCTAATTACTCCCACATTACTCAGTACCGCGGCATCGAATCGAACAAAATTCATCACAATGGCGCCCAAAAAAAAAGTAAATTTACGCACATGTGTTAATGTAATCGAACATAGCGACGTATTTAGCACACATACAATATCCTACATATATTAATATATATATATATATGTGAAGAACAGCAGCAGGAGCATCAGCAGCAGCTTGCCTGAGGCCGCTGGTCCGACGGCATTCCTCTACCTTCTCGATGGCTACACCGTGTACGGGTCTCTTCATTCTTCTTATCGGATCCTCTTTCTCTTGTATCGGACTACTATGTATGTGAAATAAAGTGTACCAATTGTTATTCTATAATTGACCTTGAATTATAAGTAAATTAAACAATCGGCATGAGGTGGGATCGAATAAAATGGATTTGGCGGTTGACGTTAAATCGACTGGACGATCTGGGAGAGATAAGTTGGAATAATATTTACGAATGTGATGTGTAATAATAATGTTAGGTCATTATCATTCTGATAATCTGTGGAGCGGATCGGATGGAGAATGGGCCAGAGTTGAGTATCGGCTGAAGAATGACCAGTGGTAGCAATAAACGCATATCTAAGGACGGAGTTGAGGCTGGAGAGTTAACTGGAGAGTGGAGAGCAAGGAGTAGAGCTCCAGTACAGTAGCAAGTGAGCTACAGAAACAGAGGCTACCTCGTCTTAGCATTACAATCCGTCGTACATATTCATTATGGCTTCAGGGCAAACAGGTATTATCTTGGATGGCTGCTTTGGAACACTCTCTGTGTACAGCTTGTAATTTTGACTCAGCCACACATGCATCGCTTCATATAACCTTTTTTTTACTTACTTATATACTTGTATTACTACTTTTATTTCTTATTAACGATATTTTATGCCTTACTTTTCCTTTGTTCGTGAAATCAGTTTTTTCTTTTTTTTTTTTTTTCAGAAAAATATATAAGTGGATTTTTAAACCTTCGACTTTAATATGGTTATTTATTTTTTTTTTACAAACAAACTTTTTTAAAACTAAAAAAAAATAATAATTAAAATCGATTTATCGATCGATTTTAATTATTCATAGGATCGATATATCAAACTTTATAGCATCGATATATCGAACTTCATAGCATCGAAATATCGAACTTCAAAGCATTGTCATATCGAACTTCATAAAATCGATACGTCCAATTTCATATTTTCGATACATCGATCTTTATAAAATCGATATATTGATCTTCATAAGATCGATATATCGAACATCATAGCATCGATACATCGAACTTCATAGTGTCGATACATCGAACTTCATAGTGTCGATACATCGATCTTTATAGTGTCGATACATCGAACTTCATAGTGTCGATACATCGAACTTCACAGCATTGGCATATCGAACTTCATAAAATCGATACGCTGAATTTCATATTTTTGATGCATCGATCTTTATGAAATCGATACATCGAACTTCGTAGAATCGATACATCGAACTTCATAGCATCGATACATCGAACTTCATAGCATCGATACATTGAACTTCATAGCATTGGCTTACCGAACTTCGTAAAATCGATACATTGAACTTCATATGAATTCGATGTATCGAACTTCACTATTTCGATGTATCGAACTTCATAGAATCGATACATCGAACCTATAGTCTATATACCAAACTTTATAGAATCGATAAATCAAACTTCATGGAATCGATATATCGAACTTTATGACATCGATATATCGAACTTCATGAAATCGATAATTTTTTATTCGAAACATAAAAAATAAAAAAAATCGCCCTGACCTAATATTGAATTGACAATTTTTTTATGTCACCAAAAACTTTCTATGTTGGAACATTGATACTTTTTTTTTTGCAACACGAGGGGAGTTGACATAATTGATCCATCGAAATTGACCGTAGGGTTTATAATGTATTATTAACAGCGACCAGGATATGACGCAAAACAATTGTAAGCTATTGTGTGCACTGTGATATGTTAGTCCACAAGTGATAGTCAGTCAGAACAAAAGACCAAAGAGCAAAAGCCCAAACACTTATTCCCGTAAATTAAAAGAAAATAAATAAAAAAAAAAAACAATTAACCTCGCCCATTTAATATTCATACTCATAATTATAATTATAATTACAATCATAATAATATATAAATGTTTTTAATGTGTTAAGAATATTTTTTAAAAAAATCCAGCATAATAATTGGTTTGAGTGAAATATAAATGACACGAAGAGGAGCAGGAACATCACGCGTATGTGTACGTAAGTGTACGGAATAAGGTAAGAAGACGTGTGTTGCGAATTGCCCATCGGGTGGCACTCTCTCTCTCTCTCTCTCAATCTTTTATTTTCTTTTCATGAGTATTTTTTTTCCTGGGATATTCACAAGCAGATATATGAAGCATGATACAACAGCATCAGTACCAGCACCAGCACCAGCTCCAGCTCGAGCTTGAGTGCGTGGTTATGCGCTCGCTGATACCGAAGGGCGGCTGCTGGCTGTTGCTGATGCTGTTGCTGTTGCATCGCCCCTTACGGTTGCTACTTGGTACGCAAGACGTACACGCACGTAATTGCGTGCCAGTCTTGAAATTATTCATCTCTCCCTGAGGACGGATGATTCTATGGAGCCAAGTCGACCGACCGCCCAGACTTAGTGAACATGGAGGTGGTATTATATACATTTATATTTATATTTATATATATATATGAATATATATCTACGTATATACAAGTGCCAGTCAAGTCATCATAGCCAAAGATATCCCGGCAGCTATCTATTATTATTGTGTACCAAACAATTTATTTAGTTTTTTTTTGTTATTGTTGTAATGATAACAATTATTGTAATTGTTGGTTCGATTTATGTTCCTATTAAATTATCCTCCTTTACATTTCTTGTTTTATTGGTTCTTTTTTTTTAAATTATTGTTTGGAAATTTTTGTTTTGTATTTGCTCCAAGTTTTGTTGATTTTATGTCAATTTCTTGTTTTTACTTTTGTTTTTAGTTTTATTGTCGCTGTTGTTGTTGTTGTTGTCGCTGTGCAGCTGTAGTTGTTGTTGTTATTGTTGTTGTTCATGTGGTTTTTGTTGTTGTTGTTGTTGTTGTTGTTGTTGTTATTATTGTTATTACTGCCTGTCATAGCTGTTGTTCATGTAGTTTTTGTTGTTGTTGTCTTTGCCTTTGTTTACGTTGTTGTCATTGTTGTTGTTGTTTTTCAGCTGTTGTTGTTAATTTTGTTGCTGACATTGTTCAGCTGTTGTTGTTATTGTTGTTGATGACGTAGTTTGTTGTTGTTGTTGTTGTTGTTGTTGTTGTTGTTGTTGTTGTTGTTGTTGTTGTTGTTGTTGTTGTTGTTGTTGATGTTGTTGTTGTTGTTGTTGTTGTTGTTGTTGTTGTTGATGTTGTTATTGCTGTCGTCGTTCAGCTGTTGTTGTTATTGTTGTTGTTGATGTAGTTTTTGTCGTTGTTCTTGTTGTTGTTGATGTAGGTTTTGTTGTTGTTATTGTTGTTGTTGATGCAGCTTCTGTCGTTGTTGTTGTTGTTGTTGATGTAGTTTTTGTCGTTGTTCTTGTTGTTGTTGATGTAGTTTTTATCGTTGTTCTTGTTGTTGTTGATGTAGGTTTTGTTGTTGTTGATACAGCTTCTGTCGTTGTTGTTGTTGTTGTTGTTGTTCAGATGTTGTAGTTCTTGTTGTTGTTGATGTAGGTTTTATTGTTGTTGTTGTTGTTGTCATTGTTGTTATTGTTCGTGTTGTTGTTGTCACTGCCTCAATTATTTTTGTTCTTGTTGTTGGTGTTATTGTTGTCTTTGTCGTTGTTTTCGTTATTGTTGTTGTCATTACCACGGTTACTGTTGTTGTTCATGTAGTTTCTGTTGTTGTTGTTGTTGTTTTTGTTGCTGTTTGATTATAAAAAATTTTTTTTCTAATTATTTTCTCCGTAATTAATTTTATATTCCATCAACTTGTTTTTCCTCAAACAAATAAAAATTAAATAATTATTCAAAAACAAAAACAATTAAAAAAAAGCCTAAAAGAATCAAGTTCAATGGCTCCAGCGTGAGTATTATAGTCTCATCGTTTGTAAACTTATCGGACAGAGACTTGAAAATCCGGTCGCATTAAGATATCTATCGAAACAACGGATGTACGCTATTAAAACTTTTATTTTATTTTTATTACATACCCTACTCACATCAGCCCTAAGTATTTCACATATTATTATTTTATTTTTATCATTATCATTTTTTTTTATTATTGTCATTATTATTTATTCTCATCTCTCATGAAAGCATACCTACACTACACAATCCTGTCATTCACTATTAATTTCTTAGAACATTTTAATAAAATACCTCTTTACTTACTTTGATTTTTTTTCATATTACAACAATTTTCTTATCCGTATTAATCATTTCACATTAATTAATATACAAAAAACATTTTTTTTTAATTTTAAATCCAAACTTGTTAACTTTTTTATTCAGAAGCATATCTGACATTGAATATATACATATATATGTGAACAGTGATATACAACACATATGCAAGTCAATTTGTACCTGCATGAATATACTAAAGTCATATATATATATTTATTGTTATATACATTAACAATAAAAAAAAAATGGACGATGAGCAATCGAGTTTAATCGCAATATCCAAGCGAGTAAACGCATATCATATATATATGGGTATATATATTTATATGTGAAAATACTACAACAAGGAACTTTAGAGCGTTATAATCTCGATATCTCATATATTCATGTGCAAGACATGCCTACCCATTTTAAATATAGCATCGTGTAATTCATAATAAATGACTTATAAATGTAATGGACTTTTTGTTAAAACTTATCATCTTTTGTGTGTATGTGTGTGTGTGTGTGATATTCATATGAAAATATCTGAGATCGCATATTCTACTGTCTGTAAGCCTTCCACTTTTCAATGCAGCCATGGATTTTTTTGTTCCGGGTTGTTTTTTGTTTATTTCCGAGCTTTGTTTACGTTTGTATGAGAGCTGAAGTTTGTTCGGGCTGCGGTCGCTTTTATTTAACTGTTTTTCCGTATTGTGGAAGAATTGTTGAGAAAAAAACGGAAATACTAGAGCTTTGAGATCCTGCGAGGGAGTTTAGTTTGTTTAGGTTTGTTTGGAAACAAAGTTAAAAGGTAATGTAAATTTTCGCTGGGATTTTTGTTTCAGAGGTGGAAAGAAGTGGGAGAAAAAATTTTTAGTACAAACGGAAGGATAGAAAGCACTTTGTTTCACTTTGTTCAACTTTGTTTCACCCAAAATAATTTTGTAAAATCTCTTCAAAAATCTCATTTTCATTCAATTTTAAATACCGTCTCCAAACAAAAATCATAAATATCCTTAATATCTCTCAAAACAATCAAAATTCCATTGTTTCACTTTGTTTGACCTAAAAAAGTTTCCAAAAATTTGTCAAAAAATCCTATTCTCTACCACTCTTAACTACTGTCTCCAAACAAAAATAATAAATATCCTTAATATCTCTCAAAACAATCAAAATTCTATTGTTTCACTTTGTTTGACCCAAAACATTTTTCAAAAATTTTCCAAAAAATCCTATTTTCTATCACTGTTAACTACTGTCCCCAAGTAAAAACAACAAATCTCCACAATTTACCCCAAAACAATCAAAAACCCATTGTTTCACTTTGTTTGACCTAAAAAAGTTTCCAAAAATTTGTCAAGAAATCCTATTCTCTACCACTCTTAACTACTGTCTCCAAACAAAAATAAAAAAAATATCCTTAATATCTCTCAAAACAATCAAAATTCTATTGTTTCACTTTGTTTGACCCAAAACATTTTTTAAAAATTTTCCAAAAAATCTTATTTTCTACCACTCTTAACTACTGTCCCCAAGTAAAAACAACAAATCTCCACAATTGACCCCAAAACAATCAAAAACCCATTGTTTCACATCCTCTACTTGCCATTAAAATTATTTCTACCCAACCCTCAGCTCTGACCACAAGCCCCACTACCTAATTCCATAAATACAAAAAAAAGAACAATCCACTCTTAACTTTGTATCACATTGTTTTTCTCAATTAATCTTTATCCAATTTAGCATAGCTTATACTTTGTTTAGCCGTTGGAATGTTAAGATAAAAATAAGTATTAAAAAATGACGATGATGACTCGCTACGGGATAAGAAGACTTGAAAGGTATGTGTGGATACAAGCATACAACACACATATAAATATATATATATATATATATATATATATAAATGAGTGTGTCGGTTTCGAGGTGGAGTAAGGAAAGGTTGCCACTTGGTTGCGTGTCGAGTCTTAATGAATGCAAACCACGATCAGGAGGTAGGCCTCGGAACCTTCTACCTGTTGTTTTCCAGTCCAGATAGCCTATAATTTTTATTGTCACGGGAAGAAATAGCGGGCTGATGGAGGCACGGCTTATCTCAGCTTCTCGTTTTGTGTGTTGCCTTCGTGTAAGTCTGAGATGTGCACTTGTTATTCTTCTTCTTCTTCTTCTTCTCCCTTTACCCCTTCTCCCCTTCCCCTTTCTCTCCCTCTTCTCCCTGTCCTTTTATATTTATCCCTATACATCATTCCCTCTTTGTTCCCCTTTTCTCTCTGTCCTCGTTCCTTGTTTTTCCAGTTGATTGTTTGTCTTTGTTCATCGGCCACGTCCTTACAATTCTTTACGCCTTCTCTAATCTTTAGCATTTTCACTTTGTCCTGTCTTGTCAAATCCTCGCTTGTTTCAAACCTTGTTTATAGTTTTTTTTTTTTTTTTTTTTTTTTTACGGAACAATGGAATTTAACCTCACAATTTATACTAGTCTATTTACGTTTTAAATGCTTGGTATTAAACTCCACGACAGTGGACATTGCCAGACTAATTGACAAACATTTACGTACACTTAGGTGACACTTAAGCGACACTAAACTGACAGTTCTCCGACACGAGTGCAATCAAGTTTCATTCCAAATTAACTTTGTTTGTTTATTGGACGGCCCTTTGACTGATACATCTAACATCCTTTCGCGACTATCTTCGGCACTAAAACTTACACTAGCGCCATTAGTTTCGTCGCTTTTACTAAAAAGTATTCAATACTTTCAATTATCCATTTTTAAATTTCATTTCATTTCTAATTTCTGGCTAAACTATCAGAGATACGGCAAAAATTTATAGAAAATAATTTGTAGGAAATTTAATTTCCTACAAAAAAGGTCCTGAGTACTTTTTTTCTAAATCCAGTAGTTTCAAAGAAATTTCAATTCAAACATTTTTTGAGGAAAAATTTCCCGAGAAATTTACATTTAAACTTTGAATTTAAATTGTGGCTAAATTATGGGAGATAAAAAAAAGTTTATAAGAAATAATTTGTAGAGGATCGAATTTCCTACAAAAAAGGTGTCGTGTATTTTTTTCCTAAAGTCAATAGTTTCCTCGCAATGACAATAAAAAAAGAGACAATTCTTTATCGCAATCAACCAAATCCTCAGAACAAATCCCTTGGCTTTGTTACACCCGGAAGTAATTGTATAAATTTTTTCGTATTGTCTAAGCATTGTATTGTCACCTCACATTCATCAGAGTGTTCATTCATTCAATCTGCAGTCATTGTCTAGAGATTTTTTCTCTTCCCACCCCCACCTCTCTCTCCCGTCTCCATTTGTTGTCCGTCCGCCATCTTCTCGTCCCTCACCTCTAGACATTTCCCCAAGTTTTTTCATTGTTTCCAGCTTAAATTAACGTCACTAGGTCACTGATACATTCAACACTTGTTATATTTTATGTAATTTAATAATTTAACTAAATTATAATTCCATAGCTGGCGCCAGTGTTCTTAGATCCAGAATTTGAAAGTGAATAGATTATTAATGCGTGCAAGTGAGGTTAGGAGCCACAAAATAATTATTGTCGTTTGTTTATATCAGAATAGGTATAGTGATGATTGTCGGGTTTTAGTTTGAATCTTAAGTAAAGTTAGTAGTTCCTCGGCTTTACAAACTTCCTCCCTAGGTTGGGTACTGCTGCTGTTGCTGCTGCTCCTGTCGAACTACCGAGCGTGGAAATACAATTATCACGTCGAATACCAACGTCTAGATGGATGATGGATGCAATCTCACTCCCTCTTTCTCTTACATACCCCCTATGCCCTTTCTCTCTTACCCAGCCCCTGTACTACGAACCTCCCTGTTGGTAACGACGGTTGATTGTATAAACTCTTGGTAGGATATTGCCTTAAATAAACAATATTGAATTCCCAAATGTCATTTACGTCGTCGCTTACGATCATTTTATAAAAATATATCAAATTTTGTATCATAAAATTTATAAATTTTTTACAGTCAAACAAAAATCGAAATTTGGCCAAGTAAAATTAAAGTTAGGGCAAAAATTTTCAGGACCTTTTTTGTAGAGAATTTAATTTACTACAAAATTTGTTTCAAGATTTTTTTTTGTATCTTTGATAGTTTAGTTGGAATTTGAATTTAAAGTTAAACTAAAAATATATGAATATTTTTGTAAGATGAATTTATAATTTCGAATATGAGAAAAAAATATCAAAGGCAATCACAGTTTACAAAGTATTACATTTGGTAGCAATATTTCCGCGATTGAATGGGAACGGGATATTTTAGCTGACGGTTCGATTCGACAGACGGAGAAAGTTTAAATTTTTGTTTTTCTTTACAGATTGCTACGCATAAGAGAAATAATAATCGAGAAATATAAATAATGTGTACACAAGTACGAAGCCTGATAGATTGAATGAATTTACCGTTGAAAGTTGCCATTAAAACTTTTATTTATAATATTTAATATTTTATTTAACATAAGTGTGTAAAAATATAATGATAAATATTAAGCGAGTGTGTCAAATGGGGATGCTTGAGAGAATGTGAGGGTAGGTCGACGACGTGCTATGTTGTAATGTAATTAGGTTGTCTGGAACACTCATGTCACGTCATGTCTCGATGCAAGGCTTTCGTAGGACATAATACCCCCATCAGCAACGCTGCACAAATCTACCAACTTGTCAGCGCCTGAGACTAAGACTTTTCTTAATACAAATCTTGTAATTATCAATACAAACTCCCGCGGAATTTGAATTTATGTAAATAACGCAATAAACTAAATGGTTGGTCCTTCGAGCCAGTGACAATTTGATAGAATTTCTTAAACCAGTGATTTGTTTGGTCTGCAGAGGTAGGAAAATTTAGCAAATATCTTTTGTAATTTCTTCTGTCGGCATATATACGATTTTTTACTGACTAACGTCTTTTATTTCATAATTTGCTAAATAACGAGAAAGACTTTGATTTTTTCTACTGAAAATATTATTATTATCTATAAAAACTTTCTAGGATACAAAATTCGAGTAAACGCTACAATATACAGTACAGTTGGTCCTTCGAGCCGGCAAAAATTTGATAAAATATGAGAAACTATAGATTTATTTGTTCTGCCGAGGTTGAGAAATTTTTAAAATGTCTTCGTCTCACCTATTTTGCCTCATTATTTTCCATATCACGAGAAATACTCTGATTTTTCTCACTAGACAGCTTATAATTACCAATTTAAACATCCTAGGGATTCAAATTTATGTAAGTGCTGCAATAAAAAAATATTTGGTCCGTCGAGCCAGTAAAAATTTGATAAAATATGGGAAACTATAGATTTATTTATTCTGCCGAGGTTGAGAAATTTATAAGATGTCTTCGTCTCACATATTTTGCCTCATTATTTTCCATATCACGAGAAATGCTCTGATTTTTCTCACTACACAGCTTATAATTATCAATTTAAATATCCTAGGGATTCAAATTTATGTAAGTGCTGCAATAAAAGACTATTTAGTCTGTCGAGCCAGTAAAAATTTGATAAAATATGAGAAACTATAGATTTATTTGTTCTGCCGAGGTTGAGAAATTTATAAGATGTCTTCGTCTCACATATTTTGCCTCATTATTTTCCATATCCCTAGAAATGCTCTGCTTTTTCTCACTACACAGCTTATAATTACCAATTTAAACATCCTAGGGATTCAAATTTATGTAAATGCTGCAATAAAAGACTATTTGGTCCGTCGAGCCAGTAAAAATTTGATAAAATATCTTCGGTTAATTCATGTGTGTATATATAAAGGGTTTTTTCATCGTCTAACATGTTTTGCTTGATCATTTGCTCCATCATGAGGAAGACCGTTACAGAAGGTAGGCTGATGTTGATGCCGGTATGCCCACTTATATGAGAACCGAGTAAATGGGTAGACTCTATCTCTTTCTGATGTCGTATCCTGCATCGCAATCACGATCCGAGATCCCTCAAAGCGAGGTCCTCTGCTAAAATAATACTGGCTATGCCACTAATTATAAGACTGCCAACCGAACCTGGTGTGGAGTAATTGATCATATTCGCTTGTATACTAGATTTTTTTTTCATCTTTCTTTGCCACACAACAATACACTCTTTTCGTGTCATATATTATTTTACAATAAACTTAGCTATCTAAAATTATTAGAATGTCTCTAATTAGCTTAAAAATAAATTGAGCGTAGCAAATAGTTTCTCGTTTTAAACATATCGACAAAAAAATTTTTTAACCGTTAGCATATAAAGTAAATAATAAATTTAAAAATATTTCTAATTTGTTAATAAACATATTAAATTAATAACATCATATATTAATGAAATAACGCTCGGAGTTTAAATTAAATTAAAATAATTGTAAAGATTAGCTATCGACCTCGACCCAGAATGGAATGCCATCCATGTAAATAGTATTACAAACAAGTTTACGCATTAAAATAATAAAAAAATAGTTAAATGTTCATCTTTAGTAATAATAAATAAATAAATAAATAATATAATGAAATGTGAATAAACCCTGGGTCTTTCTCTTCTCTTATAACTCTGCACTACACACAAACTAATATACCCGGCATATAAAAACACTTAGACGTCCGATAGATTTAAATAAATATACATGTTTTATAGTACAGCCTATCTTACTGTGAAATGTTAATAAATTGTTTGAAGCCAAGCCGATAACGTTAATAAAGAGTCCAACCTATTTTAATAACTATTCATTTATTGTGAAATTCCTCGTGTTATTCATTTTATTTATGCAGGGAAAATTTACTTTTATTGGTGATGGCCATGGCGCCCAATTACGAGAAATCAACGAGGCCTGACCGCCACGGATTTGATTGGTGGCTGGATTTTTGCGGTTTGTAGGAAGTAATTTTGCTTTGTCTTCATGTAGAGGTGGGTCAGGGACGATATTGTGGGTGTAAAGTAAGCTGGTAAGAAGTATGAGGGGTAATTTGGAGAGGGAGTCAACTTTTTGGAAGAAGGCTTCGTAAGGGCGCTTTGAAATCAATTGGCTTTGGCAGGAAGGGGTTGGCGGTTCTTTGGGAAATTATGGGAGAGGTTATAAGGTATTCGGGGGGAGGTAGAAAAAAATTTGTGAGTTGAACTAAAAGCTAGTTTGGTTATAAAATGCAAAAATGAAAAAATTACGAAAAATGGTTTTTATAAAAATTTTGAAATTTTGAATTTTTGGTGGCTTTCATTGTAGAGGAGGTAGAGAAATATTGTATTTGATGTGTTTCGATGATTAGAAATTGTTTAATTGGCCTAAAGTAATTTTATCACGTTTCCGTTTTCAGAAGGGTTAAGGCTGCTTTGGATTCTATTGGTTTCATTACGAACGGGTTGAAAGTTCTCTAAGAAAATGTGGGAGAGGTTTTAAAGTATCTTGGGGAAGGTAGAGAAAAATTTTTAAGCCAAACTGAAGACTAGTTTGATTATAATTCACAAAAATGTAAAATTTCGGAAATTCGGATTTTGAAAAAATTTCAGAATTTTTGAGTTTTTGCTGTCATTTGCTGTAGGGAAAGTATAACAATATTGTACTTGAAGTGTTTTGATAATTAGAAATGGTTGAATTAGCCTAGAGCATTTTTTTTGCGTTTCCGTTTTCAGAAGGGTGTAGGCTCCTTTGGATTCCATTGGTTTCTTTACGAACGGGTTAAAGGATCTTTAGAAAACTGTGGGGGAGGTTATAAGGTGTCTCGGGGAAAGCAGAAAAAAATTTCCAGGCCAAACTGAAGCCTAGTTTGGTTATAATTCACAAAAAAATTAAAATATCTGAATTCGATTTTTCGGAAAAAACTCAAAAATAAGTACAGAACTCGTGTCGATGACTTTGGGGCGCCAATATATTTACAGAGCAGTAACATCGACGGCCAATAAGATCGATCTACTAAATAACCATCTTCATACGCGATTTAAATACCTCATGTCGATTTTAAAACAAAACAAAAGCTCATTTTCCCCCGAGCTATTGATCGCATGTCTATAATGGATCTCTTCCACCCATACTTAGTAAATTGCATTGAATTTGCTCTACAATGTTGCATAGTCATTAATACACCTGCAACTCATGCTGTATAAATAACTAAACAAATTGCAGTTTTTTTTCTTTGCGGAATTCAAATTTAATTGTAACTATTTTTAGACCTATATATGCATGTATGTATGTATGGACGCACGTATACATGGGGAATGATATAGAAATGTTGGCGACAACTCTCTCTTATGTAGAATAGAACAATCAAGAGTGAATCAAGGGAGCACTTGTTCTACATGCCCAGGGACGTTGGACAGTTTGCCTTGTTTCCTTCAAGTGTTTCATTCAACTTCATATCCGACACCCACAATATAATATCACAATTAATGCAATCACTCATATACATTCATAAGTGCTGTAGATATTTGACAAAAAAGTTATATTTATTTTTCAGAGAATGAATAAGAATAAAAAATGAAATTTCGCATCATTATTTTCTGGTGAATGAGACTAAAAAATTATTTTAGCGCCAGGAGTCGAGTAATGAAGCAAAAATGTATATTATTATTATTATTATTGTTTTATTTGTGAAAGAGGAAGAAAATAAAATTTAAATGGGTTTTTGTTGGAATTAAATCGGAAGTGATGTGATGAAAAAAAAATATGTGGGGTGACAGAATGAGATTGAGATAAAAATAATAATGATAATAGTAAGAATCGATATATGATTTTATTGTTTTTATTTATTTCTATGAGAGGTGAAGGTAACAAGAGAGATGTGTGAAATAAAGTTGGATAAATGTTAGGTGGTGAGAGTATAATTTGTCACGTGTGTACGCTGAAGACAAGGAGTTTTATCAAGTCAACACATCTCGGTACACCCGCACTCAACAGAGATGTCAGCAGACTGATGCTTATATATTCTTTGGCATATTGTGTCATGGTGTATAGGAACGGTGGTTTTGTATTAATCATACGAGTTGAGTGTCGTGTATATTTAATAATGCAAAAATATTTTTATTTTTAATTATTTTTTTTCACTATGAATTTTGCTGAAAGTTTTTTTTCATGTTTAAAGTATTTATTGTCGATTTGAAGTACGATATATCGATTGAAAATTCGATTTATCGATTCGAAGTACGAAATATTGATTTAAAGTTTGATTTATCGATTTGAAGTACGAAATATCGATTAAAGTTCGATTTATCGATTTGAAGTTCGAATTATCGATTTGAAGTACAATCTATCAAATCGAATTTCTATATAGACGATTTGAAGTCTAAGTTATCGATTCAAAGTACGGTCTATTAATTTGAAGTTCAATGTATTGATTTGAAGTACGGTCATTCATTTGTAGTATGAAGGATTGATTTGAAGTACGGTTCATCGATTTAAAATGCGACCTATCGATTTGAAGATCAGTCTATTGCATTGAAGTACGTTAGATTGATTTGAAGTACGACCTATCGATTTGAAGTTCAGTAGATTGATTTGATGTATGGTTCATCGAATTGAAGTACGAGCTATCGATTTGAAGTTCGATGGATTGCATTGAAGTACGGTGTATTGATTTGAAGTACGGCCTATCGATTTGAAGTTCAGTAGATTGATTTGATGTATGGTCCATCGATTTGAAGTACGAGCTATCGATTTGAAGTTCGATGGATTGCATTGAAGTACGGTGTATTGATTTGAAGTACGGCCTATCGATTTGAAGCTCGGTCTATCGATTTGAAGTTCAGTAGATTAATTTGATGTATGATTCATTGATTTGAAGTTCAAGCTATCGATTTGAAGTTCAGTCTATTGCATTGAAGTACGTTAGATCGATTTGAAGTACGGCCTATCGATTTGAAGTTCAGTAGATTAATTTGATGTATGATTCATTGATTTGAAGTACAGTTGAGTGATATGATGTATGAAGTATAGCATTGAAGTTCAATACAAACTGATTCGAAGTTCGATATAATGAATTAAAAAATCCGGAAGTTTAAAGTTCCTTTTATCGATCTTATTAACTTTTTATAGAAATTTTATGTAGAAAATCAAAACTAAAATTTTTCAAAACTGTAGTATACAAAAAAAATTATCATATATGATAAACCTGTAAAATTGGACACACTGACATCTTAATAAGTGCGGTTGAGTTTAATATCCATGGAATTTACACATAAGTATCCACATATATTGCCTGAATTGAGAATATAACATACGTACGTGTATATGCCCAAGAAACATTGTGGTTACTCTTAAAATGGGCTTTGTGGTAACGTAGTTACAACAAGAGCCACGATTGGTGTATTACACACGAGTCTTTTGATATACCGGAATAGAAAAACAAATACAGATCTACTATTAGTCAACCACTTAAAAAAAACCGTAAAGATGACTGTAAACGATGTAAATGTATGTATGTATGTATATATTTACGAGCCTTTCAAAAGCCTCCTCAATGTTTGTTATAACTTATAGCATTAACTCAGCTCCTCACACTAAAAACCGGTGATTTAACTGCCGTAGCGTGAAAACCCGGGTACCAGATATTCCAACAACTTTATATCCATTCTTCCCTGGAACTAACGCGTCTGTTGATCAAAACTCGGCTATTCCCAGTGGTCTTATTTTTTTGATAGCCCATGTCCAGAAAACAAACTAAAAGATTTTAACAAACAATTCCGCGCAAATTATCAACCTATCAGTCAGTAAGCACTCGCGGTAAGAATTTGAGTTGAGTTAAAAAATTATCGAGGCAATAATTGTTATGCTAAAAT